>NC_079375.1:9696731-9971491 GCF_021018895.1 Seriola aureovittata
TTTGTCTCATTCGATTGTGTCTTGTCTGAAACACTTTGAGGCAAGTTGACAGACTTCTTTGAAGCCATCAGTCTTTCTAAAAAGGTTTAGATAAACCATCATGTCATCAAAAATTGATCTAGGCGAACACATGTAGCAGCACAGCCAGCGGCAATTGGAGTAGTTAGCCTTGATTAGATGCACTTAGCGTGATTGACAAATTGACAAGTGCCTGTCGATCAATGGTGAAGTGTTCTGCTGTCCCTGCCCTGTCAGCGTGAGCAGCATCCGTGTCCAGACATATAATCATCCAGCCATCGATGGAGGCCTGGTGATGCTTCTACTGGCTCAGCCATTTTCTTCTGTCGCTGGCCACCATACATGAGCGAACCTCGAGCTTTGTAGCATGGTCGATCGAGCTCTGTGCTTATTCAGCTTTTACAAGTTCAAGGGTACTATGTGAGACAGATCTCTGATTGACATTTGGTTGTGTCTTTGTGTGTTCCTCTTCCAGGACATTGACTGGGTCCAAACAGAAAAGCACGTCTTTGAGCAGGCCTCTAATCATCCCTTCTTGGTGGGCCTCCACTCCTGTTTCCAGACAGAAAGCAGGTGATGGCATTTTCCCCTGTGCGTGTCACATGGTTACTTCACGGCTTGGGAAAGTCGGCAAGAATGTGGGGAAAAACAATCAAGTTTGACATCTTGATTTGAAAATGTAACAAAATAACCTTTAAAGTCACAGAGAAGCCACCAGACCTGCGCCAGCCTTTCTTGCATTTTTTAGATCAGGAGGTGGAGCATAATGGTTAAATGAATCAGCTAGACCTCAACCACATGCTTTGTAAATGTAAACAAACTTTTAGTCAGCTGACATCCAAACAGTCACATCCTACTACAATACTGCTCTGTTGAGCAACCACTAGCAAACAGTCAGCTGAGGGTTGATGTTCACCCCACATCACATTTGAGAGGATAAATTTATGTATCTTCCCCTGAGTTCAAGATGAGTCACCAACAATATAATACTTGCAGAATACTTGCAGGAAGATAAGAGCAAAGTATTTTTATATAAACTATACCAAAAGATGATTTTGAACACACGAGATAAATGAACAATCAACACTTTGACGCAATGTATTTTTCATTGGACTATGGTGGTTAACTGCCCTGTCATAAAAAGTCATAAACAAATGTCAAAATTGCCATATGAATTACAAAACAATATGTATGAGTGATTTCAGTAAGAGTGTTTCCTCCCCTATGGCTCCTGTGGTTTATGTAAACAGACCACTTTATTGAGGTCGGAAAAGAGTGCAGTTATGGTTAAGGTTAAAGGAAGATCCCCATCAAGGTGAAAGCCCCTGATTTCAAATCTTGGGCATTTCTTTATGACATTAAACATTCAAAACACACAAATGACTTAATAGCTAAATCCAGCAAAGTCCAGAAAGAAAAAAATCCTTGGTATGAACAGATTTGATTGATTGATTGATTGATTGATTGATTGATTGATTGATTGATTGATTGGTAGCAAGGAAACACCCCCACAAGTATTATTACCTTTTTCCAAATTCATACCTGTCAGAAAAGCTCACAAGAAATGTCAAGTAAATGAGGGAAATGCCAAACTGTATCAAGCTGAAGGAAATGAGGAATTAAGCATTTTCTAAACTCCTTAGAAATCACACAAAAATTCTCAACTCCTCTGCCTTTTTTGTTTTTATTTTAGTATTTGTTGACATTTTGTGTCCAAGAAGTTGGAGTGGGTGTGTCTGCTTATGTGCTTTTTTTTTTCTCTTTTAGTTACTGATCATTGATGTTAAGAATCGTATTTTTGAAGTTTTCAGGTCCTCATCCTCATCCTGGTCCCATGCAAATGACTAATTATGTGTCGAAGTGAAAAGATAAACTCAGTATTTCCCTCTTTCACAGGCTCTTCTTTGTTATTGAATATGTGAACGGTGGAGATCTCATGTTCCACATGCAGAGACAAAGGAAACTCCCAGAAGAACACGCCAGGTAAAATCATTCAAAAGAATAAGACTAATGCCATTTATTTTCTGTTAGTAGTCATATGTGATTTTGAGAAACTGCTCACTCCCCTTTTCAGATTCTACTCAGCAGAGATCAGTCTTGCGCTTAACTACCTCCACGAACGAGGAATCATCTACAGAGATCTGAAACTAGACAATGTGCTACTGGACTCAGAGGGACACATCAAACTTACAGACTACGGCATGTGCAAGGTGTGGTTTTTCAGGCTCTCTTGATATCATAATGGACTTTGGATAAAAGAACTTGCGAAGCTGCAGAAGAGTCAGTTTACAGGCCGCTGAGATGATCTCACAGCTTATGATATTTTTTGTTTTTGCAGGAGGGCTTGAGACCGGGCGATACAACGAGCACTTTCTGTGGTACCCCCAATTACATCGCCCCAGAAATACTCAGAGGAGAGGATTACGGTGAGAATTACAACACACAAGCACTTACCAGACATGCTATCTGATGATTTGGTGTGATACAGAATATGAGGCATTGTGCAGGAATATCTGAGATGCTGATTGCGTTATGGATGTGCAGTGGTGCAGTATCTGGGTTATCGACACCATTTAAAAGGTCTTATTCAAGTAAATATACATACTATAAAAACAAAGAAGAAAAGCAAGCAAAAAAAACCCAAGAAAAAATAAGGTCAAAACTTAAAGGAATAGAAAATCGGAAACAAAGGCTAAAACTGAGCAAAGGAACTAAATCAATAGAATAGAATCAACAAAGGAACAAATATATTTGAAAGAAACAATAAGAATGATAATTAAAGCAATTGTGACCTCCTCTGAATGAATGCTGCTTTTATCTTAACTCCTTATAATATATAAATACATGACTTAAACAAATGGAATTTAGGTTCACTAATGTGTATGGGTCACAGTTAATACCTTTCAGCTGTTAGGGACAAAGATGTAGTTACAAGCATTCAGTCAAACATCATTTTCTACATCATAAGTGTGTGCTGCACTTACATGCATCTACAAACACAATACAATAAAAATAGAAAAAAGAGCTCCCTGGTTACCAAAAGTGGTATCATAGCAACAAGTTCCACTGTTCAAGGATCATACCAGTGTTTTTGCATGTTAACTCATTTTTTACATGTGAGCACAATAGGCCTTTTTCCACAACAACATTTTAACTGGTCACAATGGGGGAAAGCACATGAGTGAATGATATAATAAACGAAGCCTGAACTCCATTCAGCTGCTTCAGTGTCAGAGTCCTGCTATTGTACATGCTGGCCAATTTTCACAATGTCATGAAAATACCAATACAGGCATGTGCAATGCACTATAATCTTTAGACCCATAATGGTCCCCTGTGCAGAAAATAGAAACCAGCTAAGTTTGCTTATTTTGATCTTGAAGACAAACAGTTAAGTTGTTGAGTTGATCTGACAAATGGTTTTGCCTCAGACTTTAAAAAGTGCGGGAGGTGTGAGAAACTATCAAAAAAGGAATTACCCGGGAAAGTCTTTGTATGCTATCAGGAATTGGTTCAGATAGGGGATTTCATTTTGGATCCTGTTCCCTGACTTTAACAAATCTCTCATCAAACCTTTTATCTCCCTTCAGCCTTTTTAAACATTAGATATATATGCTGCTCATCTTATTTCCTGGTTGTAGGCACAGGTTTTGAACACTGATGAGGCTGCCCACAAAAGCTGTTGTATTTCTGCCCTCTCAGCCTGCTAAAGAGATTAAATGGTTGTTTTGAACACTGCCATTCATTCTGCTGCTTCGAACATCCTTTTTCTATCTGTGTTTCCTTCTTGTCATAAATATAATCTGTCACGTACAATGTGTGTGTGTCTTCAGGGTTCAGTGTGGACTGGTGGGCGCTTGGCGTGCTGATGTTCGAGATGATGGCGGGCCGGTCGCCCTTCGACATCGTCGGGAGTTCCGACAACCCGGACCAGAACACAGAAGACTACCTCTTCCAAGGTAAAACACTCACCGCTGAGATTCAGAACTGGAGGAAAAAACAGCTCTGTGGAAAGCATGTAACACCTTTGTATTGACACCTTTCTAAGGGCTTTCTCTCGGTACCAGACACATACCATCTGTTACAGGGAAATGTGTGAATACATGTGTGTTTTTGTCGTAAATACAGTCTCACAATGTGTCTGTTTTCTTATAACTGCCTGGCAATGTTGAATAGCTGGGAATTAAAATGTCCCACTTGACAGACTAAGTCATATTTCAAGACACTTCTATCAAAAACTATTGACACCGCATTGAAAGGCTCTTTAATGTATGTTCAACATGAGGATACCTGACAGGATTGAACTCTTACTCATAAGTGCAGCAGTGTCAGTTCTGTCCTCTGTCATTTTAGCCCCAGGGGACTGTCTGTCTCACCCTCTCCTCTTCTTGTGCACCCCTCCCCTCTCCCCTTTTCTCTCACCTCCTGCAGTTATATTGGAAAAACAAATCAGAATCCCCCGCTCGTTGTCAGTCAAAGCCGCCAGCGTCCTCAAGGGATTTCTCAACAAGGTAAGAAGGGGTCAGATAGGCCTGGATCAATCTTATACAGTGTTTGCTCCTGCTGGCCCTTGACAAAGATATTATTATGGCCTCAGTCGAAAGTGCCCTCTCTCGCTGTCTTGCATTTCTGTACTTCCCCTTCCTCTCTGTGTCTCAATGTGGCTCTTGTCCCTTTTCATCCACACTTTATACACTTTTTAAACTTTTTTGCTCACCAAACTCCTCTTTTCCACCTTTCTTGCAAATTCTCTCCTTTCTCACCTTCTCCACCTTTTCTTTCCTGTTGTCTGACTCTTTGTCTCTCTCCAACACCATCATGTCTGTTGTCTTTCAACCTACTCTCACCCTCTCTCCCACAGGATCCCAAGGAGCGTCTAGGCTGCCACCCTCAGACAGGCTTTGCGGACATCATGGGCCATCCATTCTTCCGCAATGTCGACTGGGACCTTGTGAGTCATTCACTTTCATTTCCTCTCTCTCTCCACCTTCTCCTTTTCCTGAATCACCTCATGCTTCGCTTTAATCACGAATTTCATCATAATTTGTAATGAAGGAAATCAGTACTGGTGCATGCCGTGTGCCAAATAGGTCAAAATCAATCCATGTATCGATCCTACAGAGAAAGAAAAATGGAAAGATGCTACTTGACAGCAGAAGGTCAAATCTAAGTGCATGGGGTCACCCTCTCTCCCCTGCCCTGCAGGCGTAGAAGCTCTGTCAAAGCTGAGGATTATTAGCGATGAGATGAGACAAGACTCCACGTCCTTGTGCAAAGCAGGCACACAGAAAACAGAAACAAGAAACAAACAGGCCAGGCAGAAGACTGACAACAGCAGATAGGCTGACTAACCGAGACAGGAATCCAAAGATGGAAAGGCATGAGCGGAGACACATCACTCACTGACTGACCGTCTTCACGACGAAGCTGAAACGTTGAATTCTGGATGTATGTTTCCTATTCTTATATCACACAGGGAAGTCTTTTGAGCGATCAGATGGTGAAACAACAATTCATGTTCAGAAGGAAGCCATTAATTAAAGTCTAATTTCAGCTTCATTGTTAAGGAATAATTGTATTTTAAGTTCCTTGTGAAGTAAAATACTGAAATAGACTAAGCTTCAGTCAAATTCCAGTCGTCTCAGAGGTTGGTGTTACTTTTTCTCAAGCTGTGGTATGTATCTTCGAGACGGTAACGCTCGTGGGGTGCTCCCAGTCAGCTGTGGTGAGTGAGGAGGGTCAAACACGATGCGGGTTATCTTGTTTGGTCCTACAGCTACTGTGGCACAAGTCTCACAACATTTTAATGATGGTTATCAGAGGACTGTGTCACAACATGCAGAGCATCACACCCTGCTGCATATGGAGCTGCGTAGCTTCAGAGCAGTCAGAGTGTCCATGGTCATAAGGTTTCAGCCTATCAGTGTCCAATAAAATATGAATATGAAATTAAAGTTGGAACCTTCAAGGCAAAATGGGTATAAGAAAAACTAATAATTAATATACTTGAATGTGAAGAGGAAAACAAATCTCGCTCTCCAGAGTTGGATTTGAATTGAATGACACACTGAAACCATCAACAGTTAGTGAGTTCATTTACTGTCAGAAACTACATCAAGAAGTAACATAACAAAAGTGCCAATCAGGACACCAGAAAATTTCCAAAGCACTGAAATATATTCACATGTGCAACCCATGTGTATTTCCGATGCTTTAAAACTATGAGAGTGTTGTTGTGATCAAGTGGAGCAGGTTGTTGGAAATTAACATGTGGGCATGTATTTACGGTTAGTCTGCACAGATGGTGAAGACCTGAAAGACCTTTTGTGATTTGCCTCAAAGGGAAATATAAATAACACCGACTTGACTTGACTTGACTATATTAAGCAAGTAACACTTATGAGAATCCCAGTGAAAGTCAAACCAGAACTAATGACACTCAGAGTTATTTATGAAGCTTCCTGTTCTCAGTTTCAGAGATGAGTAACATCATCATCATTTCAGAGTGAATAAGATTCCTGTTACATGACACCTTGAACCGTAGAATGAAACTTAAGTCTTAGTTGTGGTGTGTTGTCAACACATTAAAAAGATTAACAGGCTGATCTAGATATAGTTTCTTACAAGACTGCAAAATGACAATTATTTTCAGTATTGATTAATCTGTTGATTTATTTTTTAATATAAGATTAGTCTATAAAAAGTCAGGTAAAAAAGCACATTGCTAGAACTCAAGTTGATAAGAATAAAAAGTCCAAAACACAAAGATATTCACTCTACAATAATAAAACACAATAAATCTGACAAATTTTTGGATTATGTGCTTGAAAAGTGAAATTAATCAATTATCAAAATAGCTAGCAATCTATCTGTGTTGATAGATGAATTTATGAATCCTCTAATGGTTAAAGAAACCTCTTAAATTGAACTTGGTGAACCAGCAGAACCGTGACATGCTGTTGTATCCTTAATTTAATCCTTAATTAACTCAGTTGAACTGGTTTAGTTCAAAAGTTTGAACTGCTTTGTATCAAAATGTCTGTAGAGAACAGGAAGTGTAGTTATGAAACTCTGCACAGGTGTAAATGATTCGGCATGTTTCATCTTCAGAGGCAGACAGAAGTGACTTTAACAAATGACAGACACATGCACCGGTGGACGAACAGACAGGCAGCCAGACAGACAGACCTTCAGACCTTCAGACAGACAGGGCAGCTTGTCAGGGATCACCATGACCTCTTTTTCCCTGTTTGGTCTGGAGCAGAAACCCAGCAGTCGGTCAGAGTGTCTGGGGAGATCAGCTTACACCTACCCCACCACCACCACCACCCCCACCCCCACCCCTCACCCTCTCCCTCTCCCAACACACGCACACACAGCGACACACACTAACCTTAAAGTTTGCCCTGCAGTGCACCTGTTGACCTGCAGTGGGAGCAGTTGTTGGCTTGCTTGAGTGTGAGGTGAGGGGTTGAAGTACAGGTTCCTCATGAAGGCTTTAATCAAAGATGTTGGTCAGTCACATGAAGGATTTATTTATGGAAATAGGATACTTCTACACATAAACATTCGTGGCTTATAAAATATTATTATAGCTATATTTGCTTTTTCTTTCACTTTTTCTGTCCGGTCTGTTTTTGCTATTGTGCAAGTGTATGTCGAATGCGTTGTGTGTCATCCTTGTCCTTTGTCTGTCTTTGTATTATATTACTGTCTATTTTTGTCATGTCTGTGAAATTTTCACTTTATTTTTCATCCTTTTGCAACGGTAAAAGAAAATGAAACTGAATCCAAATCTAAGGAGGGATGGCCCTAAGAAAGACTGAAGTGTCTTTATGTTTTTATGTTGTTTTCAATGCGTTTTAAATAAATAATAGACTTGTCTCTAGACCAGTTTACAGTTTGACTATTACTCTAGGGCTGGAACAACTATTTCCTCCATCAATTAATCTAGTGATTATTTTGGCTAATGTAATCATTTAGTCTATAAAATGTCAAAGTAGCAGCAAATAACAGAATAACAAAGGATGAATGAATTATCAAAATAATTGGTGACTATTTGATTGACAAATTATTGCAGCTTTAGTTTTGATTTTTAAAAAGGACAATGAGAAGCAAGTGATATCTCTAACTTGCACACACACATGTTTAGAAATTAACATAGTTCAGCCCTATCAAAGTACCTGCAGATTAATTTTGATTATGATCAACTAATCAGACTAATCGTCGTTGTAGCTCAGTATTACTCTTCATACTCAGTTATAACATGTGTTTTTAATGTTCCCGCCTGTTGTCTGTGTTGTTATTTCAGCTGGAGCAGAAGCAGGTGGTCCCTCCGTTCAAGCCCAACATCTCAGGGGAATTTGGACTGGACAACTTTGATGCCCAGTTCACTAACGAGCCCATCCAGCTTACGCCTGATGACGAGTGAGTTCCCATTTCACTGGCTCCCTCTTTCATCCTATTATGATCTAATATAAAACTTGTAATTTACATGTGTCTTTGTTCATCGCAGTGACGTTGTCAAGAAGATTGACCAGTCTGAGTTTGAAGGGTTCGAGTACATCAATCCACTCCTGATGTCGGCGGAGGAATGTGTGTGAGGGCTGTGACGTCTGTGCCCATATACCCCCCCACCCACAACAGACACACACACACACACACACACACACACACACACTCACACACACTCATGCACGTGTTACATGGTGTCTCAGTGTCTTCAGGCTGCATGGTTACAAGACAACCCGACGACATCAACCTTCTGTTCGAGGGCCGCACATGCACAGTAGAACGCTTATTTGCCAAAACCAGTCTCACACTCTGCCATTTATAACCACTTGCCCTTAAGCCTACCTTCTTTCTTAATTATTTTTATATCATGTAAATCTGCACTGATATCAATTTTACTCATCGGGGCCTCTTTATCAGTAGCCAACGAGGCTACAAAGTTCTTCCAAGGTTGCTGTACACCGGGGTGCGAGAGATGAGGCACATCCCCTGACAGATGAACTGGGCATCTTCTCCTTCCAGCTGGTGGGGTGTTTTCAATGCATATTTTATTTGTGTATATATATATATATATATATATTATATATATATATATATGAAACTACTATTGAGGATAAACATTAGACAAGGCATTTTTTTTAGCTTCAAGCCACAGTCGGACAAAACTGACAACTTAAATCATCATAAAGTCGTTTTGAATTTTGCTTTGTCCCAACATCCCTTCTGTAGAGGAAACAGAATCATAACACTAGCATTTAAAAAAAGAAAAAGATAAAAATCTATATATTTTTCTCATGTTTTATTTAACAACATAGCAGTCATCATGTGTGTTGTTCTGAGTGTTAACAGAACCAAAAAAAAAAGTTCAGGCTTTGTCGTTTAGATAAATGCTCAACATCTGGAAAATAGAGTGAGTCTACTTCGAGTCCCTCCTCCCAGAATGAAGGAATTTAAACAGCAGTATCCAACCAACACTAATAATGAGTGAATACTCAAAACTGTGAATGAAAGAGCTTGTTATGCCGGGAAATGGGCTGGAAGAGTAGCACATAGTACCTGAACGCTGGAGCACAGGTTTAATTTTACTGTGCAGACCATCCATGAAATATACATTTACACAGGACCAAAAAAACATTTTTCTGAAAAATGTCTTGCTGGTACGTATTAGAAGGTACAGTATATATACGAAAGATGTGCTGTCCGAAGTCATAGAATTTATATATTCAGATTTTTTTTTGCTAATTTTTAATACTATGCCTTTCTGAAAGTTATGGTCTGTTATCTTTTTTGTACTTTCTCCATTCCATGTATGTCTTTTTATTGTAAATCAAAAATACCAAGTGATAGTTGAAACAAGAGCTCAGTAGAGAGTCATGACACAGTGCAGTTGTGGTACTGAAACGTGGCTCGAGAACTGTAATCTGTCTGCTGTGCTCCATTTTTACCATATCTAACCCACAGTTCATCAGATATTTTGTAAAAGTGCTTTAAAGCATATAAAAGCTCTGAAGAGCAACTCTCTACCCCTCGACTAATGACACTAAGTGATGACGCATGAAGCTTCTGTCTACTTGGAAAATATTTTTGGGCTCACATGGTGACAGGAGGAATTCATTCATCTGTTATACATGTTACTTCTGCTTTATTGTTACGTTTTTGTGAATCGGGTTTAATTATGAATTTTTTTATCACTACATGATTCCAAAATGTTACTGGGGTGAACCCGGTGGAAACACTCTTGTTGTATTTGTTATGTTTTGGGGGTGTTTACCGCCCACAGGACTCTGCTGAACTTTATTATTAGTGTGCAAAGAAAAAACACAGATGTTAAAATAAACATTTTATTTCTCTCCTTGTGGTAATAAGTGATTGTGTCATTCATTTCAAGGAGCATTCCATCAATTTAGTCAATTTACCTGTCATGAGGAGTACTCTTCAGTCCGGAAAACATTTGTATGAAGTCGTATGTTGCTCTGGAGTTGGAGAAAATAACCCAGATGATTCCATTATTTATATATCTCTTAGTTTGACTTTAGACAGAAATTATAATGGAGTGTGAAAGACGAGCGCAGTTAACAGGCAGGGCAGGTCCAGTGAGAGATGTTACTGAATTGCATCATGCAAAGTGTATGATCCAGTTTTTTTGCAGCTTGAAACACGCTAATGACTTAAAGTCAGGACATCTCAGCTGCTGCTCTGACTTTGGCAAACCTAAGTAACAGTAAAACATAACGATAAGTAAAATATGTAAAAATGTGCAATAAAACAAATAATCATCACCATAACTACTAAGAAAACTCAGAGCCTTCATTCTCTGGGCTTCATGAATATCTGCACTGACCAAAGAGACACACAACTAGAGAAAACTCCTACCTTTTAAGATTTGTAACCAAAGCAAAAGGATGTATGTGATGTGAAGTGACACGAGTGACTGGAGCTGTTTTACCTGTCAGTCCTACTAAAAATACAACGCTGCACAGTCAGGCTCATGCAAACACATGCCTGTCTGAGCTAACTTCAGGCTGTGATGGTTTTACTGCTGAGACCAGACCTGAGCTCTCAAACCCAGATGGGTGTCTGGAGAGAAGGGAATTAGGCTTGAGTCGTTAAGCTTGAGCTTTTCCACTCCAGCTGCCTGTGTCTCCGCTGGTCACGTGACTCCCGCCTGGCTTTTAGAAAGGCTCTCGCCGTCCCCAGGGGTGAAAAGGTCATTGACACCATTGCTCTCCACTCTGCCCTCACACAGTGCTGAGAGGTGGGGAAAGGGGGTCATGGAAATGATGATGTATCAAAAATAATAAAAAGGATTGATTTGTGTGCTGCAATAACTTGGACAATGGTGGATAGAAACCCATTGTGTGAGGCTTATTTCACACCCTGCTCCACTAAACCATTGTATATTGTCTCAATTGAACCAGATTTTGTGGAAAATTACTCCCCTTGTGCGACCGCATGAGACAAATCCAGCATTGCCGCACGCAGGACGAGGACGAATGCCTTTGCATAATTCTGTATTCCCATGGTGGCATGTTTGACACTGTCTCTGTGCCCTCTCTGGTGGAGAATGGGGGTACGCCTCCCCAGGCGCTGTGACTCCACATCACCCTGTGGAAGACACAGGGAAGACTAACCTTCTATAATTAATGATGTAAAACGGAGGAGGATCTGAAAAAACATCCTGTTTTAATTGCTGTTATCTTGTTGGGTGTTTTATTCCATCCCTGAAGGGATTAATTAGGCAGCAGAAGAATCATACTCGGTGCTAAATACAGTCCCTTAGTAAAACACACACTGCAATTTAAGGTGCATCTAGTGTTCTACTTGGCATTGGGGCCACACTATCTCACTACATTTACTGGAGCTCTTGACTGTAGCACTGAGGTAATGAGTTGTTCTGGGTGATTTCCAGCATCAGTGGTTAAATGTACTTGCTCCACCCTCCCTGTAAGGTAGCTACAAATTGGTGTGCACTACTCCAGTGATTGTAATAATATAGAGGAGGCATCTTGAGTGATAAAAAACATTTGTTCCATCAGTAGACCCTTGAGATGATTCCTCATGATCACCACTTCAGAAAACACCTACACACTGAATATAAAAGAATAGGACTTGCAAGTACCAAATAGAGGGGACCTGCTCCAGTAAAATGCATTGGTTAGAAAAGGAGAGAAACACATACTTGGCTTACACACGTTCCATAAACCAGCAGGCTTTATAAGAGAAAGATCCCAGTTTAGGAGCTACAGTACATGTCAGTGGTGCAAAAGTAAAAGTACTACATTACAAGTAGAAGTCCTGCATTCAAAGTCTTAAATAAGTACAGAACAATTATAATCAAATATACTCATTCTGCAATAAATTGTTCCCTATGACTGATATATTATTACAAATGGCACAGTTACATTATTAGTACTGATGCATCAGTGCATTTTACCATTGTAGCTGCTTGAGGTGGAGCTAGTTTCAGCTACTTTTATTACTCTTCGAGGCGTGATCAGTTTGATTTAAATGACACTATCTGAGTTTAGAGGATAAATCATTCACCAACAGCTCATAGACGTTAGAAGAAGGAGCCCATATGAGAAACCGCCTCTTTTAAAAGGGTCACAAGCCAAAAGATTGGGAGCATTACATTTTATAAGCTTATCACAGGTTTTTTTTCTTCATTTGCAAAGTAACTAAAGCTGTCAAATGAATGATGAATTTTTTAAAAGCGAGGACTTTGATTTAGCAATGTGATCACAGGTACAAACGTGGTCCATACTGAATGTCAAGTGGCAGCATTTGGAAATCCCCTGTATGATGTACATGTTTGTCTCATTTCTGTCAGACAGTCTGGTTTCAGCTGCACACACGCAGCTCGTTTTTTGTTGTGACTGTTAAGACACCAGTCAAGTCTTTCTTAATGCATAACTCACATACTGAATGTGTTGATAGAGTTACTGGTTCCCATAATCTTTTCACTTTTTAGACCAATTCTTAGACCTAAACTCTGCTACCAGCACTCTCTTTTTCTACATCTGTATTACAGCTGTCTTAAGGATAGATAAAATAATATTTATACATCAGGGTCTGTGGCCCTTATGCTGAATTTTATGATGCCACTGGTGACGTAAAGTGGGTTGGTTTGGTCGGGTCTGGCGATACCAAATCTTCTTAATAAGTCGATATCAGTCCAGAAGATCAGATTGGAGCTTCCCAGAGAGCTATCCCTTCCTAACATGACTAATCCACAGTCCTCTTCCTCTGTAAAAATGCAGTGTAAAGTTCTGCTGAAGTGAATACAAGGCTTCAGCAGCCTGAGTTTGACAAGTCATGTAGATACTTTCTAAACTCACAGTTGCAGGAAGTCCCATCATTGTGTCTCCCTGGGCAATGTTTTCTGACTGGGCTGCAACACAAAAACAGGGAGTTCTGTGCAAAGAAAAGACTGTAACCTTTGGTAGACATCCAGTGTATTTGTCTAACACAGACTACTGAAGCCTCATATTAGGAAGCATTTTGTATGAATTTTGTAGTCCACCTCTTATTACTGGACTTGCACTAGGAGGGGATCAACTCATGGTCAGCGATGAGACGAGGAGCAACTACAACGACCTATGATGGCTTTCTTCTGAGCCATGAGTTTATCTGAGATTTTGCTCAGGTGTAACATGATGTTGTCTCTGAATACCAATTAGCCTTTTAAAGTACATAGGGGGGAGTGAATAATGTATTGCTACAGACTTTAAATAAATGTGAACCTTTTCTTTTTGCATTTTTGACAGTTTATCTGCTATATACTGTATGTGAAATGAAGTGACTGATCCCCCTTTTTTTTTCTTTTTTATGGTATTACATCATGATCCATTTACAGCTTTCTGTGAGACTCAGTTGCAAACAAAAATAATAATCTGATTGATCAAAATAGATTGTACGGAAACAATTTAGGACGAGTGAAGTAAATTAAATTAAATTATAGGAATCCAACAAGAAAAGAAAAGAAAATTAAATTAATTACAAAAACATAAATAAGTAAATACCTCATGCATAAAATATCCAACAGAGAAAATTAATCAATCCAAATGCCTAAAACAAACAAACAAACAAACAAACAAAAAATGATGTGACTGATCCACATGAAATACCACCAGATGACCTGTGATCACTTGGTGTTTGTTTTATCTATGGCAAAAACCAGTATATACTAGTTTTTCACAATATGAGCTGTTATAATGACACTGTATCCTGGCTGCTGTTGGAGTTTCTATACTCAGGATAGCACATGTAACCAGGATAAGATCTTTACATGTGCAGCACATAGCTGAGATATTTGAAAATCCCAGTCATAACCAGGATACTATTGCACATCTCAACACCTTTACCCACTTGTATAGCTGTGTTTGTAACTGTGATTACATCAGAGTTTCCATTATTTTGTCTACCTCCTGTTGAATTTTAGGAGCCAAATGATGACTACTGTTTCAAATTAGTCACAAGCAAAATACTTTAGAGCCACTCACTGAACGTACAACACATGGTTTTAATGTGGTTGCAAGATGAGACCTGACGCAACCTGCTGACACACACCAGAGAGCAAAACATTTGCTGAATGTCCGCCTGACACTGATACCTCAGACCTCATAGCACCACTTCAGCAAGCATCATTACCCCAAATTACAGACACATCCACTGAACAATCAGGACATATTTCAATATCAACCATCGATTCCAGACAGGATGTATGAAAACGACTGTGAGGTGTCCGCCCCCAGGGTCCACTTAGTACAGAGTCCAATAACAGTTAGACAGAGTCTCGGCTAATGGAGAGGCTTATCAATGTGCTAGTCTGTTGCTGTCTGCCTGTGAATCCCAACTCCCCCACCACTGTCCATGCTACCTCATCCTTCAGCTTTTTCTTTATACCCCTAATGAACAATCAGTGTTCGTCACATTATTGCACATATGAGATTAATTTACTCCCCGCAGTGCAAAGAGTGATGTTATTACAGGAAAATCAATGTCCCTCTTGTTGTTCTCTGGGGCTGGACGGGGTGTACGCACATCTGCTCTCATAATACAAATGCTGACCTTGCTGTCAGAGAGTGAGCCAGAGAGAGGCTGCGGTGAAACGGCCGACGGTGTTGTTTATCAAAGCTTTATCAAGCCTCTATGCTCTCACAGACGTGTGACACCAGACTGTGGGTCGGTCAGCCGGCCAGGCAGTACTCCAGCTGAAAAAACCCCCGGCATATGTAGACAGAGCAAGATAACCTTTTCAGATTAAGACTTGACAGGAGTTATAAATATAGTACACATTCAGACTCAAGAGTAAAAGTCGCAATAAGGGAATTCAACCTCCTTCAAATGAAAATGTATTATCTATAATTCATAAAATCTAATTCCTGACCTCCACATTCTCAGATTTTATTAACTCCCATCATCACTAAAAGCACAATAGACTGCCCGAATGACCTCTTGACCTTTGGCAGAGGATGGGTCCATAAAAAGAGGGGGGAGGGGAACTATAGGAGAAGAAACCACCCTTTTGCCCAGACAGTTTGTCCCCTCTTATACCCTCTTTTTTTTTTTTTTTTTTTTCTTTTGCAAACTTGGTGGAAATCCAACGAGATAGATAAAGCAACTGTCATGTTAGTTCATGGTGGCAAATGTCATCCAGGGACAATAAACCTGACCTACAACATGATTCAAACCACAAACAATTTGGGTTTGGACTATAAGAGAAAGTAGGATTATAACTACCTAAAAATCAAAGAAAGCAGTTGGAAAATTGGTTAATTAGGTGATTAATTGATTAGTTTACTGACAGAAAAAGAATAAAGCAAAAATAACAAACATTAGCTTGTTTCAGCTAATCAATTGTGATGATTTTCTGCTTTCATGTGTTTCATATAATTGTAAACTGAATATCTTTAAAGTCTGGACTGTTGCTCAGACAAAACAAGATATTTAAAGATATGTCACCTTGGGTTTGCAGAGTAGCGTGATTGGCATTTTCACTATTTTCTACAGGAAAATCCTAGTGAAAATGTAAAGGACAAAATAATTGAATTCACAGGCGTTTATACTTTTAAAAAGTTAAGCAGTTTTTTTTTTTTGTGAAATAACAGCAAGTGGTGGAAAATAACTAAGTCTCTTCATGTACTGTACTTAAGTACATATTCCAGAGGGAGATATTCTACTTTTTACTGCACTGCATTTATATGGTATATTGTCACTTTTCAGATTAAGCCTTTGCATGTACTGGTTTTATAGAATAAAATGCATTTGTAAAGATTAAACCACTGGTTCCCAACCATTTTGGCTGGCAATTGACTGGGGGCTCCATATCCCTATGGGGGCCCCCAAAAGCTCCACATAATTTGATTAATCATTAATTTGTCTGACATTTGTAACTATGTTGGATCCCCCATGTTCTGTCTTGTGGCCCTGTAAAGGGTTAGGGTTAGTTCTAGTTTTTAAACCTAAATTATTTTACTTCATATTGCGTTTCTTTACCTTAAAGTTATATGTGTAGCATTATATCATCATAGGAATACTGTAAGGCTGGAATCAACAATTATGTGTATATGCCTGACAGTTATTTTCTTGAACAACTGATTGATTGTTCAGTGTATAAAATGGCAGATAATAGTGAATCATTAACCTCTGAAAACCAAGTTGACATGTTCAAATGGCTTTTGTTGTCTGGGCACCGGTGAAAATACATAGATATTGAGTTTACTATGATAGAAAACTATGAAACCAGCAAATACTCACATTAAATAAGCTGGTTCCAGTTGAATAAAAATCAATTAATCTATTAATCAAGTTCTTGGGTGAAACTACCATGTATAGGAAAGTGGGGTTCAAGAGAGGCCTAACGACATATATTTACCCCGGAGGTATTCAAGGACTTCTCTAAATCCCCGGATCTTAGTTTTGGTATCCGCTATCTATCCCTTCGCTCCGATCGCAGCTTTACCTGGAGGAAACCAATGTCCCAGACTGTATGAGACAGACAGACAGACAGACAGACAGACCGGCAGGCAGACAGGCAGATAGACAGATAGACAGACGAGAGACACCCCCGCATAGTTTCCGTCAGCCGGGTGACGTCTCCGCCTCTCAGCCCGTGTGCAGCGTGACGTTACGGGTCTGTAGTGGAGCCTCTAGCTGCATCTTGTTGACGGTCCGCCAGGCTTTTCCAGTACTGAGAAGACCCCGGGCGAGCGAGGACGACAGGCGCAGAGACACACACAGCGCTCAGGCAAGTGTTTTTTAAAAACGGACGGAGCTTTTAAATGGATGTATTTAAACAGTTTGCGGATGTGGTTGTTGATAGAGGATCCCAGCCCGAGACGATTAACGTGTGAGTTTGAATTGTTCAGTCGCAGTGGACGGACGGAGAGGGGGGAGAAGCTAACCCGGTTTAGCCTGCTGTATCGCTCTCTATCCGGGGTTAGCCTGCTGTAATGTTAGCGCTTTCGATCCGCTCGGGCAGCCCACTTTATCGGTCACTGTGCTGGGCTAGCCAGCCTTAGTTTTGTGGCGGGTTATCCTGCTCCGTCGCAACGGACAACGCGTTTCGGTCATCACCCTCCGTGTGCTGGATGAGCCCAGGCAAGTCAGTATGCTGTATTTTCGCCCTCATTGCTGGGGTGAACTGGCTTAAGTTAGCCTGCCTTTGCTGTTGAGAGCTGGGTTAGCCTGATACATAGCCCACTACGCTGGTTAGACCGCTTCAGAGCCGATTGTACCGGGATAGCTAAGCTAGCTAGCGCGATTAGTATTGAACGTTGAGAGACAAGATAAGCTGTTTCTCAGTTGATTTCCACACAGATGCGCATATTTGTGTGCTTTCTTTATACATGTATGTAGATGTTTGATGTCAAAACATCTTGTTATTTACGGTTTAAAATAATGTCACACTCAAATGCGTAACATTTGATGTCTTGTTTCAAGCGATCTGGACGTTGGGTACATCGGAAGGGCACTGTCCTAACGGGCGAGCCGCGGTTGTAAACCCCGCCGTGCCCTCACCAAATCGGTGTGTGCGTAACGCTCGACCGCGGTGCCTTCCCAGACCAGACTGTAGTGTAGACAGTGAATGTCATTATCAGCGCTGTCTGCATACCAGTGCCGTCGTGGCGAGCCAGCAGAGGAGGCGAGGTACAGTTTGCAGACTGGAGAGGAGGAGGAGGGGAAGGGGGGGCTCGCTGGGGACGGAGCAGAGCAGGAGCATTATTATACGCGGTGTCCTTGCAGCAAAAAGGATACAAGACCTAGGGGGTGACATTAAGAAATATGTCTAATAGACATATATGACTGTGAGGTTGTTGATGAGAAATGCCACAGCGTTGTTATTCAGCGAACCAATGCGGGCGTTGTGATTTCTGTCAGAAATAAACCGATCTACTTGGAGGTTTTAGCAGCCAAACCGAAGTCCTGTAATACACCGAGCAGGCTGTGGGGGGTGAGGGGGAGAGCTGCCTCCTCGTAGGTCCTCATTTATTGGTCGCTGATCTGATTTTGCAGTGTTTTTTTTTTTTTTTTCTTTTAATCGGCCCACGGTAATATTTGCCATTAAAACGCCCACAAACATCAACCCGTTTCGGAATCGAGCTCAAGGTTTGCTCCGCAGCGGCGTTTCACCCGGTGGAAAAAAACGATGGGATGCTGAAATCTGCAAAAGCGTGCAAATGTAGTCACTGAGGTTTTTCTTTTTTTTGCCTTTTTGACAAACCAAAATATCCATTCAGTGCAGATTTATAAATGAAGCGCAAATGATACAGTAAATGTTGCATTTTCAAGATGAAGTGCATTCAATCTGCAGTTAGTGTCATATTGCAGCAGTAGCCATTATCAATTACATGGCGTTTTAAATTGGGGCGCTAAGTGTTGTTTACCTTATTACGGTAGACTTGGTAATTCCGCAGTAAAGCATGGTAGTAAAAAAAAAAAAAAGGGGGGAAACACCGCTCTCCATGCCGCTCTATGTCAAGCTGTGAAAGGACTGGGAGAAGGGGACGACTGCTGTTAACGCTTTTATCAATTGTTTTTCATGGAGTTGATGGGGTCAGCGTGGGGTAAGCAGACTCAGGGGAAGGCACAATATGGGAAGGGAAGGGCACTTTCATTTGCAAAGTGAAATGTTTTTGACCATTGTGTATCAGCCTTACATTAACAATGTAATGGGAGCGGGGCAGGGTGGTGGGGGATTTCACTCAGGTTGTTGTGTCTGGTGAACTGGTTTCGCTTGTTAAAATTCTCACTTTTGCGCTAGCAAGTTTGTTACAAAACCTTTAGTGAAAAAGTTTCCCCTTGGGTTCAATTACAAGGGCTGAAGTAGCCATGTGTTTGTGTGAAGTATGGTAATGGCCATTTGGTTTAGTGGTCCATGCAAACAGCCATTGACCTCTTCAGCCCCCAGCCAGGACAGCCGCCATAAAACATTTAAACTCCTTATGGATATTTCATGCTCCACAACATTTTTTGATGAGATCGTTTTCAGTTTGTCTATTCCTCTACAGGAAAAGAATTCATTAGTTATAGTTTAGATAATGACAGATATTTTTTTCCGCCTGTTCTGTTTTTCTAAATTCCTGTTTTTTCATGCTCAGGAAGTGGATCAGAACATAGAAAACTTCAATCACCATCATGCATGTGTCTAACTACCAGAAGATTTGTGTCATTTGAAAAGACTTAAGGAGGGGAAAAAAAAGACTCAGAGGAATACAAGAACTAAGTCAGCAGACAAAAACGACAATAACCCAGTGCTTAGACATGGCCAGCACCCAGACCAGTTTGAAAACCCCTTTCAAAGACTTGACTTCATTCAAGGGCAACATGAAACGGCTGTACAGAGAGCGACTGGAGGACGCACCCATCAAGAAGCGAGTAATGGCAGAGATCAACCTGAAGCGTCGCAGCTACGATTCCCTCCCCAAAACTCCCAAGGTGAAGAGGGAGCAGACTGAGGATCTGCACCATGACTCTGACATGGATGTGGCGGGCCGGGCTGAATTACATGTGGTGGGCTCTGCTAAAGCCCTGGACTTGAGCCCTGGGCTCAAACACACACTGGCCCAGTTCACCCTCAGCAGCCAGAGCTCCCTTGGGGGCCCAGCTGCTTTCTCAGCCCGTACCGGCCACGAGCATTCCCCAGCCGGCATGCCCCCTCTACCCTCCCCTCCAGTTCTGGGAGGGGGCCCTCTGCTGGTTCCCTGTGACAGCTCCACCGAACTCACCCACTCGCTGCTGGAAGGAGAGTCCATCTCCTGCTTCGTTGTTGGAGGAGAAAAGCGGCTCTGCCTGCCCCAGGTGCTCAACTCTGTGCTCCGCGACTTCTCACTGCAGCAGATCAACACTGTGTGTGACGAGCTCTACGTCTACTGTTCACGTTGCGACGCTGAGCAGCTGCACATCCTCAAAGTGCTGGGCATTTTGCCGTTCAACGCACCTTCCTGTGGCCTCATTACACTGACGGATGCACAACGTTTGTGCAACGCTCTGCTGCGCCCAGGGGCAGCCTTGCCTGCCGACCCCAGTGGTAAGCTGTCGACCCAGGGCCTGCTGAAGGAGAGCGAAGCCAGCTTCCAGGTGGAGCACCAGTGTTTGGGGAAGTGCCACGGTCTCTTTGTGCCCCAGTTCTACACCCAGCCGGAGGCACCCTGCATCCAGTGTGTTGAGTGCCAGTTGCTCTTTTCACCGCAGAAGTTTGTCATGCATTCACACAAGTCACCTGATAAGAGGACCTGCCACTGGGGCTTTGACTCAGCCAAGTGGCCCTGCTACCTGCAGCTTGCCAGGAAGTACCAGGGCACGCCTGAGGAACCCAGGCTCAAGCAGCTCCTGGACGAGGTCAAAGAGAAGTTCCACTACCAGCTCAAGAGGTCGCTAGATAAAGTAAGTGCACTTCAGAATGATACCTGTATGTCTTTGGTTTGTCTCTGCTTGTTTGCGTGTAGTAAAATTAATTCATTTTTTTATCATCATTCTGCTAAAGAAGCCAACTAAAACTTGTATTAGTTGGATAATGTGCTTTTCAAATCTCCAAAACTGGTTGGTTAGTTGAACCTTCTTCTCTTCTGTGATGGTTCAGTCCCATATTCAGTGTGTTACGCAGGTTTGACTAGTCTACCCCACGGCCGATGTTTTCTTAAACCAGTGTTGACCTAGTATGTGTGACAGAGGACAGGTGGTGTCATTTTCTCTGGCCAGGTCTGATCAGACGAGGTGAGGCCAGCTGGCCACAGCTGAAGGGGAAGTACATCATTTGTCCCCTCAGGTCACCTGGAGGTCACCGGGAATGTCACTGAACAAAAGGCCAATATATGCGGCTCAGGAAGAGGCTGTTGAACTCCTGCTTGAGTTAGATCTTTTTAACTTATTGAAAAAAGAAAATCTAGTCTGCCCAAGCTAACTGGAGTTTGTCTTTTTGCACATTCCCACACAGTGGGAGAAAATGGAAAGCAAATCTGGTGCACACCAAAGCTAAAGACATTTTTGGCTGCTTAGACATTATATGACATCTGTTAGAGAATTATTTTATAAATTCTGTTTCCTAGCAACATGGACAAAATACAGGTGCTCCATGAAATAAAATATCTAGATGTACTATGAGCCACAGGACTGGAACTTAGACATAATTAGTGAGCCATTTACCTCCAGGCAAACCTGAAAGTGAAATGGCTTTATTGCATTACTAGTATTTATCTAGTATTTAGTGTTTATCTGAAAGCCAGATTCCTACAGAGACTTCCAAAGATTACTGTGTAAAAAAAAAAAATAATGATGTCAATGCAGTATCTAAGTCATGAGGGCAGCAGGAATCTTGAAAATCTGCCGTTGTCTGGTTTTTCTCATGACCTCCATCTGACCACAGTGGACTGCCCCTTTTTGTATTGTTTTGTTAGGTGAAGTTGTGGTTGTGTTTATGTCTGTTTGGTGTGGTTTGTTCACACTCAAATCACCAGCACAGATTGTTTTTTAGTCAAGTTAAAAAAGGAAACGCTTTAACGAGCAAACACTCATTTTGAAAAGAAAGGGACTCTCCTGCAAACCCTGTACTGTCAAGATTTATTTGTGATTATAGTACAACAGGTAGCAGGTCAAGTGAGAGCCTGTCGAGTAGAGAGATCACAGTGTGCATTCATAGTGTGTGCAGGTGAGGGAGAGCACATTTCTGGAACGTAAGACACACATTTTGAACTGTTTGTGTACCTTAGATGGAGAGATGTTTGGCTTTGTCTTGTTAACTTGGTGTGCGAACGTGCCGGAAATACCGTCTGCTGTCTCGTCTAGCGTCCCGACCGCATTCCTGTCCCACCTCTTTCCAATTGTCCTCCTCCTCTTCTTCCTCCTGTCTTGCTTTAAGGTATGAATCTTGAAAGACGTAGACGCTCTCTCTCAAAGACACAGATGTTTTGATACCACAAAGGAAACGCGTGTACAAAAAAATAAGGCTCAAGGTGGATGATGAGTCCCACTGTCTTTGTTTTGTGTATGTGTGTTTTTATGTGTGAGACACTGCCAACCTCAGTGTGTGTAATGAGCTGCTAACTGGTGACTAGTATGACACATCATCATCATCGTCATTGTCTCTCTCTGTCTCACACTTGGCCAGGCTTTCTGGAGCCTCTGTCCCCCCCACAGTTTCAGGTGCCATCTTCTCTCTGGGGTGATTTTTCAGTTTCTGGTTTTTTTTTTTTCTGTTTTTTTTTTTCGTTACTTCTTTTTTTATCTTACCGCCAGTGTTTGGTGATGGTGACTAGGTTTTCTCTTCTTTGTTTTTGACGGTTTGTCTTGACAGAAATGACGACGTAAAATTAATTGCAGAAGTGAAATTTGATGAACAGTTAAGTCTGTGTAGACAGACATGCACAGGCACAAATGGACAAATTCCTGGAAAGACAGTTGCCTGTGAGTCTACAGGAAGCAGGTGATTTTGGCATGAAAAGAGGATGCCACTACCCCCCCACCCCCTCCCCACAGGAGCGGATGTATGGGTGTGTGAAAGGTCAGTGGCCAGAGAACAAGGTGACCTGGCAGTGTCCCGCTTCACGCAGCACAGAGGTTCCCTTCCAAGCCCAACCACTCTCTGTTTATGTGTGTGTGTTTGTGTAATGAAAGTGTGTTTAACTGAGCAGGAAGTGAGGCAGACGGACATGTCTCTCACCCTGAACATCCTCCAGACTCTGTCCAGCCGCCTCCACTGCACTGGCTGTGTGACTCATATTTTCCACATCCCAGTGGATATTAAGGCAGGCCAAGCAGCTTATAGTCACACATGCTTTTTAGAAAGATGGACCGCCTCGGTGTGTTGGTCTAACCTCGGCTGCAGACCCCTTTCCCAGTGGCCCTTATTTACACACAGTGTCAGTGTGCACATTTACAAGCAGTTCATAGATTTACCGGAGAGCTCTGGGACCTCTAGAAGAGAAGAGACACAAACAAGGGGAGCCTTCTGGAAGTTTTTTTCCCACTTTCTCCAATGGCTACTAGTCTCCCATATCCTGTTAGGAGTGTTTGGTTTGAGAAGGTGCAGTTAAAAACTCCAGGACTTGCTCTTTATAAACGGCGCTTTGTGCCCCGAGGCACTGCTACCATGTCTACTGATCCCTGCTATGTAAATAGAGTTTGCTAGACAGACGCCACCAACAGACAGCAACAAGCTGAAGCCTTATCTGAAGAGTTACTTTAGTAACTGACAGACAATGAGTTCATTTTGCCTACAGGGGCTGTGACGGACACTTGTACTTTCCACTGAGACAAGATCATGTGTCGTCATTTTTGCTTTTTTTTTTTTTTCCTGACAAGAAAGGAAGTAACAGAAATTCCAACTTGATGATCATACTCACCATCTTGTGAAATATCTTTCTTGCTTGAGGGACATTTTGTTTGTTTGGGTTTACGTCTGTGCATGACAGACCAGACAGTGGTGTATTACAAAACATCTGAATGACAAAATTGCCAGAAGTAGTCACTGGTTATATTAGGTCAAGTCATGTTTCGACACACCGAGACACACACAGGTTATTTTTATTGTTTAATATGTAAACAATTATACAACTATATAACTGGTGGTGCCTTTTGGTTTGATTGACCAGAGTCATAAATTCCTCTTAATTCATATGTCTAAGAAAAAAACATTACAAACTGATTTTTAGTTATGTTTATGAAGACTAGTGAGCATAATCCCATGATAGAGCGACACAGTGAACATAACTGTGTGCTGCTTATTTGCCTCAGCCTTGTTTGTAGCGTTGTTCTGGCCCAGAGTCAGAAGTGTCAGACGGAGAGAACAGCCTTCCTCTGTCTGCCTCCCTGGCTGGGCTGACACAGTGGCTGCGGCACAGACGGCAGACAGCTGCATCTCTCTGGCTTCCTCTATTTGCTATTTGGAAACCAGTGACTTCATTACCACAGACCAGTGCAGCTGCGCTCTCTGGCTGTCTCCTGGGCTGTCTGCTCTGTCTGTCTGTCTGCTTGTCAGTCATTCTCTTGGGCTGTATCTAATTGGGTTTTGGCAGGCATGCTAATCGTTCACTGTGCTGCCTTTGCTATCTCTTCCTCCTCCCTCTACCTCTCCCCCTATCTTGACGTCAGTCTTCCATCTGCCTGCTTCTCTTGCGTTCATGTCCTCACGCAACTTGACTTGACTAACTTGGCCTTCAGTCTGCTCTTCAGTCTGCTCTTCACTCTGCTCATCATCATCATCATCATCATCATCATCATCTCTTTCTTTTAACTCAGACAGTTCTGTGTTGACCACATGTGTCTGTAAACAGTCAATACCCCCTGGGCCCCAATCAGTGGACAGTAACAAAATAAGCAGCCAAATGACCCGATAAGTCGATCGTTACATAAGCAATAAGACCACTTGTGTGCGTCTGCAAGGCGGATGAGAAGAAAGCCAGTGGCTATTGATCGGGTCTCCGACCTTGATGGATGTGGCGAGTTGCCGGGTGACACGGACACTGAATAGAAGAGGAAATGGACCAAGACAGGGAGGCAGGAGGAAATGGAAGAAGAGTGAAATGAGGAGACTCAGTTACAGGGACCACAGCTGGTGTTGCATAAGTTCCCGTCTGTGTTAAGACATGTGCACCAGTCTCCCAAGTTAACCTCACCTCTGCCTCTGCTGTTGCCTGCCTTAATTTCTGTAACTCAGACATCTGCCAGACAGAAGTAGCGTCAGTCACAGACACAAAAAGGGCATGTGTAGTCAGAAAAAATACCTCTTCTTAGGGGGGAACATGAGCAAATAAGGTAAGGGTGTAAGAAGACTCTTGGTTGGCCAATCACATGCTGGCTAGCTCGCATTTCCCCAGCTAACACTCTCATTTGCCTCCTGCCCCACCCCAAGACACATACACAAAATTTTATGTCTGTTTGTGCATTTTCCAAAGAACAATTATCCATTTATACTGAATACACAGCAGCTTCTTTGAACACTGGCCCAGAGTAACCTACAGTCTATCACGCCTGTATGTAGTTTGATGTGGAAGACTGTGTTCCCTGTACACAACACGCTGTGCTTTGGCCAGTGTTTGCTGCCTGTTGTAAAGGGCTAAATGGGGCCCCGCAAGGTAGGAGGGGCTTAGCTGAGGGGCCTCTGGTATGTCACCATCAGGTCAGTGCCAGTGTCAAAGCACCATAACGGCATTGGAGCTCATTGGAGGCACACCAAAGTCATTACTGTTCAGTCTCTTTCTTAAATTGATAAAAAAATCTTCTCAAGTTTTTTCAGGATTCAGAACATTTGAAAATGGTCACAGGCCTCAGCCACAGTTCAGTTCACCACTGAAATTAGTTCGCACCAGCTCACGGCTTTTCCTGTGCACTGCAACCCCGCAGTTAAAAAATTTATCATTGGTTGCCCGCTGGTAATTTCCCACCCCAGCTGCAGCTTGTTATTTTTGACTATTTCCTTGACTTGTACTTTTTTTTCCCACCTCACCGCCAGAAGAAGAAGACGATAATGTGCTGCTATGGGACTGATGTGGGCTAGCCACAGCAGCAGGCAGCAGAGATAGGTCAGTCCAGATACACTGGAGCCTGTGCCACATCTGCCAACAGTCTCATAGACTAAACAAACTGGTAAAGCCCCTCCCAGCCAATTGCCCTGTGGGCTTTAAAAGAGCCCTGGACTGACAGCCTGTTTGCATGTTCACTGTGCTCTGGCTGTCCCCGCTCAGGGTGTCGGACCAGTTTGTTTCTTTTAAGGAAAATGAAAGCAAGAACAAGTGAAAGAGAGAGAAATATAATGGGCTACAAGTTCAAACAAGACTGTAAGAAGAGAAAGTAGCTTGGATCGTAACATGTCTGACAAGCTTGCCTGGGTTGTTTTGCATGAGACTGGAATAATGAGGAGTCTTGGTATTAATTAATGGATGTGTTGATGAGAAGATTAACTGTCCACTATCTGGTCTCCCTGGGAGACAGTCAGACGAGCAGGTCGTGTGTGCGTTGGGGGGCAGGGATTCGCAGGCGAGGGAGGTATACTGTAAAAGGACTGTGGAAGACTGCCAGCCTGTGCGTGTTGTGTGCAAGCAGAGAAAACGCGTTTGCATTTGAAAGACTCCTCTGTGCCGCCTTCCCGGTGGGAACGGTGATTAATGAAGATCTAAATGGAGAGACCCAGAGACGGCACTTTCCATAGGAGTACCATATACACAGCAGACACACACACACACACACACACACACACACACACACACACACACACACACACACACACACACACAACCCATATAGGCACTTAAACTCCCTCTCTCATATTTTCTCCCACAGCTCCAGTCTCCCAGACAGGGAGATAAACACAGGATATCAAAGGCGTGTCATGAGTCCCACTGGGCTGCCACCCGGCACATCCACAACACATTAAGCTCAGCCACTACACTGATCAATTATGCATGTTGCAAATACTGGGAAATCAGGGGAAAATAGTCAGTCTGTACGATTAAAGGAATCCCCATTTCTCCACTTTGCCAGTAATGTATTTGCGTTTTTGGTAATGGACCGTCATTTCCATATGGAAGCGATTCTGCTTGCGATTCTCGATTAAGTGTCCACGTTCTTTTGTCAAATGGTCCCATATGCTTAATTGCACACAACAATGGCAGCCAGGTTAAGTGCTGCCGCGGCCCGTGCTAGTTTTGACCTTCCGCCTACGCTCCAGATGAAAGCAGAAAGCACAGCGATCCACTGTGAGATGCAAACCTGCCAAGCGTGGATAGGTGATTGCTTGTCCTGTTAGTCCTTTATTTCGCAGCCTCACCTTTGCTCCACTAACATCAAACTCCAACTGTTTCTTTCCCTTCGTCTGTTGGCTGCCTCTGAACCCTGTAAATCCTTATCTCACCAGGGGCCTGACGGATGTTGCTCAGGACAGGGCTGTAAAGTTAGCAACTGGGAAACAGACTGCATTAGTGAAGGTGAAACAAGTGACATTTTGCAGTTTGCTCAGACTTTCATCTCTTTCTGCCTCCGCCATGCCGAATGCTGATGTGTTTATCTCACCGCTATTCCCACCTGCAGTGACGCCGCTCGTGGGAATCATCTGTCTCCCTGATATTTCTTAGGGCAGACACACACATGCAAACACACAGTCTTCCTTGCCTCATATCCCTCAGGGGTCTGTACCAGCTCATCTAGATCCTGTAAATAGAGGACTTTTTCCCTCTGGAGCCTCCACAGTCCCACTGTATGTCTTTGCAGCATAAGATAATGTAAGTAGTAGAAAGTCCTCTAGGTCATTGACCTCCAGATGCAATTAATTAGATAAAAGCTTTCATAAACCATATCTTATTTATTTTAATTTGAGTCTACTTCAGCTATGCCTAATTAAGGGCTGCATATGTTGAAGCTGGTGAGTGCACTTCAGCATCCTTGCATGCAAGCTAATAGTCAAGTCCTCCATAACTGTGTCCAAGCAGCCGAGCGGTGTGTGCTTGTGTGTGCAGCTCTTGTCGAGCATGTGGTACTGATTCTTTGCGTGTCCAGCTCTTTTTCTGGCTTCACTGTTGCTCATATTAAAACAGCCTTGCTGCTGGGGCGACTTTGCCAGCATGGAGCCTTATTACCCTTGACTTTATCCTTTGAAGAGTGAAGCATTGCCTTGTGGTTCACAGTCTGGCTACATTTTAACCAGTTCCTGTGACAAGTGCACTTTGTTATGCCAGACATTTTCTTTGTCATCGCTATGAAATTGTACTGGCTGAGACGCATCCTGATACCAGATGAGGCCATATGTACAGTAGTTCTTAATAAAAATGAGTCATGTTGAGGAAGAAAAAAAAAATCTATCCTCCAGACAGAAAAAGGTACATTTTCGGTTGCCTTTTCTTTTAGCTGCTTTGGCCGACAGCCTCATTTCTATTCTGAAAAGCCTCACTTCGTCTTGCTTCATAAAATGATGAAAGTTGCTGTTGAAAATTTAAATCCAAAAGTCAAACTTTTTGAACTTGTGTCATCTGAGGTGAAACCCCAGACTGTGACATGACCGTGTCCATATGATGACATCTCTTATCAGACAGATGACATGCACACAAATAACACACAGCAGCACGGGATACAGCGCAGATGACACAGTCCAGAGTTCATGATTAAAGGAAGTCAGAGGGTCAAACACAGTCAGTAACACAACCACCATCACCACCACCAGCCACTTCCTGCAGTCACCACGCCAACCCTATCCTGCTGCGTGAGTCACGGTGCTCCATCAGTGCTGCGGTCTGCGCTCCACTCATCAGCGTCACTGTGGAGCCAGGACAAAGATTTATCACCGTCCCGGTCTCTCACTCAGTCTGTTTGATGTACGCCCAGGTGTGTTCACTTAGAGCTCTGACTCAACCGTAATGACATTTACCAAACCCAGCCGTGCTTTGCTTGGGCTGTTGTCAAGCTTGCCTCAGACAGTGACTGTTTTAATGAAGGAAGTCTGGTGATCAAGTATGTGGACTGTGGGTTCACCTGTCATAGGCTTTGGTGTATTAATATCAGTACAGCCAGGATGGAAATGAATAGCAGCCTCAGGCCAAATGCTGGTAGATTTATCTGTGTGTTCGATATATTTTTTTTAATAATTCAGATTTGGGCAGATTAAAAGTAAATGTCTCTCGTGAATTCTTCAGTCCACGAGCCATTGTGAAAGTAGAGAGAACGGTCTTCAGATACTTGTTTTGAAAACCTGAGAGAAAGAAAAAGAGATGGAGGGAGAGGCAAGGTAGCCGATGGATTTGCATTACAGGAGCTGTGTGTGTGTGTCTGTCTGTGTGTGTGTGTGTTTGTGTTTGTGTGTGGGAGAGACAGGTGAGCCCGAGGGGCCTGGACAGCAAAGCCAAGCTGCCCATGCAGAGACGAGCAGTAGAGGCTTCAAACAGGCTCCTGCATGTAATATGGATGAGACCAGAGCTCCCAGCAGAACAGGCAGAGGACCCAGGGCCTGTTTGGATTTAACTGTCTCTCTTTCCATGTGTCTGTGATATATTTTACCCTGCAAGGCATTTTGGCCAGGTGGAGCTTTGTCTTTGTAGTGCTGGAACTGTATCATGGGTCAGCCTTAACACCCGCCAAACCACCCCCCCACCCCCCAAAACCTCCTGGCTCGTTGCAGACAGCGACAACCAACCAAGCATTGACATTTACTGCAGTATTCCACATCACAGCAGAGCAGCCTCCTGTGCTGAGGAAGAAGTAAACAAACCTCAGATCGATATATGACTGCATACTGGGTCTAGTAAAGAGGGGATTTTAGTAAGGGCAACTCTTGCATTAACACGTTAAAGCACTCACTTATTAAAGTGTGATGCCTATTTTTATTTAGACTTGTGTTTTAGAGATGCAGCACAAGAATTGAGAGTTTTTTATTTCCAAATTTCACCGCAAAACATTAGCTAATTTTAGCTTGTGATTGCTTTAAGACTCGTCCTAAAATGACAATCAGGCCAAATTATGATGAGGTTGCTGTTGTTGGGTCTTATTTAGTTACAGAGCGGCTGTTAGAGGCTTCAGCATGCATTTTAAGGCATTTTAGTAGATGCTGTGTAATTTATTGCAAACACAGAGTGTCTCCATTTTGTGTTTCTCTCTCTCTCTCTCTCTCTCTCTCTCTCTCTCTCTCTCTCTCTATATCTCTCTCTCTCTCGCTCTCTCTCCCACCCTCCCTCTCTCTCTCCCTCTCGTGATAGCAGTGCATTGCTGGCTTGCTGACAGCCTCTCTCGGCTTTCAGTCTGCTTAGCAACGCTCGTCCTCTCTGCAGCTCTCTCACTCCCCTCTGTCTCCAAGCACTCCGAGTTGTTTCATCCATTTGAATAGTAAGCCGAGTTCCCTTATATAGAAAACCCAGGCGGCTCATTTGTGTTTTTTGTGGTGGGTAGCATGTGCATCCCTAATTGCGGATTTGAACTAGTAACCTACCTCCAAACAGTGTCCCGTGGCAGCAAGCTTCTCTAGAGACCTTCTTTTTGATTTTTAGAGATGGCAAAGCGCACGCACACTGGCCCAGATGAAGCTCAGATGATGAGTACAGTCATCCTCAGACAAGACAAGGGCCCACTGGCCTCATTCTCAGCCGATGTGTCCTCCTGGGAGCATGAAGTGTGTCTGCTCGTGTCTGTGCGTATTTGTGCATGGACAGTTTGCTTGCAGGAAGGCTACGTCATTCTCCTCGTCCTCCTACACTGCTGTTTGATGGAGCTGTTGTTTGATGGGATGTCTGTTTACTTGCATGTTCATCTGTTTCTTGTGTGTGTGTTTGTGTCTGTCTGTCTCCTGGCCTGGTTGACTCACATAGGTGAGCTCTGGCAGCTTTGGTAATTAACGCTCTGGGGGGGGGTAAGGAAAGTAGAGCACACACACACAAGCTGAGCTGCTGTGCTAGAGACAGTTAGCGGCACATGTGTATACATGTAGAATGCTCTCTTGCACATGGATGATTTTTAAATGCCCTTCACTGACTCAAAGACGCTCCATTTTCCCTGTGTGTGTGTGTGTGTGTGTGTGTGTGTGTGTGTGTGTGTGTGTGTGTGTGTGTGTGTGTGTGTGTGTGTGTGTGTGTGTGTGTGTGTGTGTGTGTGTGTGTGTGTGTGTGTGTGTGTGTGTGTGTGTGTGTGTGTGTGTGTGTGTGTGTGTGCGCGCGCGCGCGCGCGCGTGTGGGATGAACATCGCTCGCCACATTTTGAAACGGGCCTGTAGTGCTTCATTATTAAACCTGAATGACATCTTGGTGGAAGAGAAGATGAGGGGCAGATTTCATATGGATTTTAAGAGTCAGAACCATTATTCCCTCATAATATTTCTCTGAGCGTGAAGTCAGTCGGTAACAGAGAGCACACACTTTTCAATTTTTGCCCTGTGTTACAGCAGCTGAGAGGGCAAACAGGAAATTTCAGATATCACAAATCTTTCACCCTCCATACTGAGTCTCTCACAAGGCTGAATCATATTTCCTTTCTCATATAGCTGCATGAGTGTGGTTAAAATTATCTTATTTTACGATGTACTTTGTCTGTTCGTGGCTGTTAATCACAGAACCTGAGGTAGATCACTTGAAGCGTCACACAATTCAGCTGTACTCTATGCTTCTGATGCAGTGTCTGAACTATTTACAATTACAGCACCACCTTTGAGTAATGTCTTTAAATTGCCTTTTTGGCTCCAACAGTTGCATGTGTCATTATTGAGCAGTTGATCATGTAGCATATGTCACATTACCATCTGCAGTTACCAGCATTCAATGAAATAAAGTGAAATAAAGTCAAAAGATTCCTGCAGAAACCAGTGTTTCCAGCTTGATAAATGACTTAAATGATTAATGACCAGAGTTACAATGGATTAATTTTCTGTCAACCAGTTAATCGATCTGCCCTAATTGTCTCCATGATCATTATGGCAAGTGGAAGCATAATAATACTCAGTCATGTAGCTGTAGTAAGATTTTAAAACAAGGTTAGGTTACAGCTGGGGGACTAAATCATGGTGGAAGGATTTTATGTAGTATTAGAGCTAGAATAATTAGCCAGGAAATTAATTGTATTCATTCATTAAGGAAAAGGGTAAAAAAAATACACGGGTTCTAGCCTCTCAAGTGTCGACATTTGGTGGTTTTCCTAATCTTCTTTGATAGTAAATTGAATAAAATTGGGGAGTCGGACAAAACAAGACATCTGGAGATGTCACGCTGAACTCTAATGGACTGAATTTTTTTTGGAATGAATTTAAAAAAAAAAAAAAAATTTGTGATATTACATAGCCTAAAAAATGAATCGATAAATACAGAAGTCTTTTTCCCTCACAGCCTCTCTGTTGTAGATGGTGTTTGTGTGTGACGTGGGGGTTACCTTAGCCCGTGTGGCCTAGTGTATTTCAGTCAGACAATTTGTCCATTCATGAGGTAACATTATTACAACCCACCTCATGTACTGCTGTGAATATAGACTAGAGACCTCCGCCTGGGATTTGACTGTGAAACATGAGTGGGGAGAGAAAGAGAGAGAGAGAGAGGAGATGAATAGAAAAATTGATCGAGAGAGCTTAAAGAGGCTGCGTTTTATGGGAAGGATCATAGAGAAATTCTGCAGCTGGTTTCCAAATTAAACTCCTGTCTGTGGTAAAACTACAGTGGGTGGACAGTAGATTGTGAGTAGATTCATTCGAGGGAGATTCCTCACTCACATCACTTTTATAACTGACTTCATTTTCTCCCATAGACTCCCAGTAACTGTTTCTCTGCTGGGTCCCATTGGCTCCAGCTATCAAGGCCGTGGTGTGTGGATTGTAAAATGGCTGACTGGAGCTGTAGCTATAGAGGAAGGAGCTCAACATGTTGGCAGGGAGGGGAAAGGCTGTGTGTGTGCGTGTGTGTGATGACTGTCTAGACAAACTGCCCATGTGACGCAAAAATGTGCCCAAGGCCTGAAGCCAAAGCAAGTCGGGAATGAACCTGTCCTTATCTCTCTGTGTGTGTGTGTGTGTGTGTGTGTGTGTGTGTGTGTGTGTGTGTGTGTGTGTGTGTGTGTGTGTGTGTGTGTGTGTGTGAGTGAGTGTGTGACTCTGGCTTGACTAGTCTGGCTGATGCTTATCATTGTGCTTGTCTAGCTCTGCTGTTTGTGTTTGGAAAGAAGGAGGAACAGGTGTGTGTGTGTGTGTGTGTGTGCGCGTCTGAGTGGAGGCACAAACAGACAGACAGTCACATGTTGTCTCTTTGTCTCCTCATTTGTCTTGGCTGTCTGCCGGACCTTTATTTTTTTCTCTCCTTCCTTTCCTGTTTCCCTCTGTCACCTGTTTGTCTAACTGTCCACCTGTCAGACCTGTCCTCATCTGTGCCCTGCTGTTTTATTATCACATATCTATTTGCTCAAGCCTGAAGCGAAAGAAAAATAAGTTGAGTAATCTCCCTCTCAGCACATATAGTAAGAAATATATTTCTTCTTCTTTTAAGCGCTGAAGTGAAGGGTCAAACACATTGAACAGTGTGAGCTGAAGACAAGAGATTATTGTTGCCTCTTGACTTGAAATTAGCGAATAATGAGCTCTTCATGGAAAATATACTTGACTTTTTACTATTATTCCATGATGCACAAGTATAACTGACGACTTGAACACAGCAACAGCTGAAACAGTCATGAACTGAACATGTACAGTTTCATTATAGTGCTGAGTTAATGAGTTAAGAAAAAAAAAAGTGTATTATTTTAAATACCCCACTTTGCTGCCTGGTTCCCTTGTGGGCTGTTATTGATTTGGCTTGTGAAACAAAGTGCGGCTTATTGGATTAAGACCTCCATATAAAGGCCTCTTGTGGTGTGTGTGTGTGTGTGTGTGTGTGTGTGTGTGTGTGTGTGTGTGTGTGTGTGTGTGTGTGTGTGTGTGTGTGTGTGTGTGTGTGTGTGTGTGTGGTGTGTGTGTGTGTGTGTGTGTGGGGGGGGGGGGGGGGGGGGGGGACGACAGGTGTGTCCACCAAAGCTCTGGGTCCCAGTAAAACACATATATAACCAGATCCTAAAGATTTATAGGTGTGATCTTAACTGCAAGCAATCACATTGATGATACACATAGATCAACTTTTGGGGGAAGTTTGAAGAGAGGAGGGTGAGTTTAAAGTGAAGACAGGAGACATAAATTAATTTCCATCAAGAAGCTTCAATATCTTGTTGCATGGTTTGGCCAGGAAGTATATATATCCACGTATCTGTAGCTCGATCTTTGGCACAGTTGACGACTGCAGCAGAACAGGATGTGGTTTAGAAACAGACAGGGCGTGACTGACTGTCTCTGTGAGTGTCTGTGTATGTGTGTTCCTATTTTCCTCCCTCGCTGTCTGAGGCCGAATGAAAAGGCACCCAAATAAAGGCTGTTTTACTTCCTCCTGAGAGAGGAAATAGGAGAATGAGCTGCATTACTCCATCCTCATCTGCTGCCTGCCGCTATCCCCTGCCCTCTCCCTCCTCTTCTTGAATGCCAGGCGCATGAATGGCTCGGGGGGGGGGATGAGGGAGGATGGGTGGTACAGTTATGTTTTTGTGAACCCCTCTCTGTTTCTGCCCCAGGAGTGAGATTGTGGCGGTTGCCTGGGGTTTGTTTCAGTTTTCATACACGACCACTGATGCCTGAGTTTCAGCAGATGTGAAGACAATTGGGCCCAACAGCGTTTATGTTTTGGGGCACAGAGGCGATTTTAAATATATTTTAATAACGCACTAACACACAAACACACATTCACACACAAACACACAGGCCTGCTGCTCTGGGATGAAAGGTCAGGCTAAAGCTTGCGCACTCTTTATTGTGCCCTAGATAAGATTTTCCATAAGGCTTGTTGAGACTAGTTGTATTTGTGTGTGTGTGTGTGTGTGTGTGTGTGTGTGTGTGTGTGTGTGTGTGTGTGTGTGTGTGTGTGTGTGTGTGTGTGTGTGTGTGTGTGTGTGTGTGTGTGTGTGTGTGTGTGTGTGTGTGTGTGTGTGTGTGTGTGTGTTATATCCTGGGCAGGGTTTTACAGTTTTAGAATTTCTGCAACAAATTCTCTCTCAAGAATCAATTCATGCTGCCAGCTTAAAAACAACAGCATTACCCATCCTGGGAATGTATTTAGAGCCACAGCTAATGATTATTTTGATTATCATTTAATTGTTATGTTTGTAAAATGTCAGAAAATAGTGACAAATGCCTTTCAAGTCCAAGGAGACGTGGAAATGTCTTGTATTGTTCTATCAACGGCTCAAAATCCAAGCAGCAATGAATCAGCTCTACCTGTATCTCCAAAATGTCCTCATGTCATCGGTCTTAGGAAAGGTTTGTTCACAGATCTCCCTGCTAAATGTGTTTTTATTTTGCTCCTAAATTTTTCAAAGTAAGATTTGCTGCATGGAAAATGCATCACTTCAGTGTATGTATGTATGTATGTATGTATGTGTGTGTGTTGAGGTGGACAGTCCTTGTATGTGTTTTATTATACATGTATGGAGACAGCATGTGTATTTATAGCCAAGAGTAACTATGTGTGTGTGTGTGTGTGTGTGTTGTGTGTGTGTGTGTGTGTGTGTGTGTGTGTGTGTACACTGAGACGGCAGTCATCTGGAGTGTCCACGTGACTGAAGTGAAGAGACAGAGGGGGGAGGAGGAGGAGAGCTTGACCTCGGACTTGTTTGCACTCTGCGTGGCAGTGTGTCAGTCTGTGTGTGTGTGGGTGTGTTTGTATGTGTGTGTCTTGATATTTTTACCTTTAGCTTAGATACATGTAAATGACTCCAATAGTAGACTTAGGATGGAAAATTCCTCTTGTTGTCTGTTAGGATGAGCAGAGACTGTCAATTACTGAAAGAGACTCACTTACATCCTCAGAGGTTTTCTGCTAAAAAAAAAAAAAAAAAAAATTGGGTGACTGTCAACTTTTTTGTGAATTTGAAAGTCTTCACCCCAGTCAGAAAATCAACTCTACTTGAATGATATGGTGGCACTTTAACTAGCACAGCCAATTATGAAATCTAACGCTCTGAGCAGAGTTTAATTTCTATCTTAAAATTGTAAAAAAAAAAAAAAAAAACCTCATCTAATTGCAAAGTGCACAGGCTTAAAATGACAATTTTTTTTAGATTACTGTTCACACAAACTTACACGAGAATATGTGCCTCCATTTCAAATGTCCCTTTGTTGTTCATTTTCCAGCTAAAATGAGAATAGAGGCAACAAGTATGCCTAGTGTAAATTGGATGTTAGTGCTTTGCAGTGGGAAGCACAGATGGAGTTCACGGTAGAAATACAGCTTCCGCTGAAATTCATTTACTCTCCGCCTGCGTTTGCCAGACTGTGTATGGTAATGTACGGTCATACATGTCTGTGTATTGGAGTGGCGCTTGTTATTGTTGGATTTAGCAGCACTCAGGCTACACAGACACAGGAAAAAAAACACTTTCTGCTCCATTAATGCGTCTGTTGTAGAAATGTCATGTGTGCTAATGGCAGGGCGGCTAAACTGAGGCTGTAGAAATGGGTCACAAAGTTCACGTGGCCATGTGTGTCTAGAGCAGCGTGTTTCATGTAGCTGTGTATAGTGGTGGGGTGAAGTGTGTGTGTGTGTGTAGCTGCAGTGGCAGGCAGACTGCTGGTGATTAGGAACAACAGGGCAGAGTTCAGCTGAGCGAGTGTGTGGAATGCTAATCCACATTGTCATAAGGCGAGCTTCAGCCTGACAAAGGACTGGAGACATAGTGGGGTTAGGGGCTGTGTGTGTATGTGTGTGTGTTTATGTGTGTCGCAGAAGCAAACCACATTAGAGAGGTGCTTCATTACTGCAGATTAAGCCCAAGTCACAGCATGGTGTGTGTTAATAAAGCACATTGGGGGGTGGGAAGGTAGAATGGACAAGAGAGAGAGATGGGCAACAGGAGGAGAGGAAAACAGTTGTGTTGTTGAAACGTGCAAACGTTTGCAGCCGCACACATTCATTAAGGCATACAGAGCGCAGAGCAGCAGGAATAACGAGCAGGGGTGTGTGGGTGGTGGGCGTTAAGCTGTCAGGTAAGCAGGAATTACAGGGAGAGACACAGGCAACCATTAATGGAACACACACACATGTATGTGGACACACACGCGCATATACACACACACACACCTATGTACAAACAGCATCTTCAACTCTTTGTCTAAGTGGGTCCTGCAGGCAAATACACACATGAACCAACACGGTCTCACAATTTCTTTATAGTACACACACACACACACACACACACACACAGTGTCCCACCTTTTAACGAGCTGTCAGTTGTCTCATCAGCACAGCATCTGTTGTCGTGGGGGTCAAGCAAATGAAAGACCCCTGGACGAACTGGTGTTAATGTCAGTTTGGCCCCGTGCTCTCCACAAACACACACACACACACACACACACAGAGGGTGTGACCGATTTGAGATTAGGGATGTATAGTATGTATAGTAGAAAGTAACTCCAACACACACGCACACACACACACACACACACACACACACACACACACACACACACACACACACATTCAGACAACCTTGATATTGGAGGAAATCCAGCTGACAGGGGCCCAGCTCACCTCCACACCACTGCAGTGGGTTTATTGTTGTTTCTGTCAATTCTCCTCCCTCTGTCCCCTCCTTCCCTCTATCTCTGCCCTGTCCCATCATCCCACTCTCTCTCTCTCCCTCCCTCCCACCTTCTCTTCCTCTCAGTGCTGCAGTGCTGCCTTCTGGAGAAAAAAAAAAAAAAGGAAAAAACACCAACCACAAGCGCTCATAAACGGACAAGCCCCCCTTCTATGTACACACACACACACACACACACACACACACACACACACACAGACACACCTGGCTATGCATATGGCTCCAGCCTTTTACATTTGCATGCACATGCTCATTCATCCATGTCCTTGTAAATAAGGGACTATACCCTACATACAGTACACACGAATTCACACGCTCTCAAAACAGTACTACTGGTACTTGCTTTTACTTTGTTTCTTTTTCGTGACAAAACAGGAAGGGTTACTGAAATGGGAGCAGATGCAGACAATCTTTCGGTCTCTGAAGACGTCAAATCCTTACATTTTAGAAGCAGGAACCAGCCAATATTGGGTATTTTTTTGCTTGATAAATTTGCTTGTCAAAACGTTGTACCGTTCAATTAACAGTATAGAAATTTGTATAGAAAAAGAAGTTTGTGTGTGTGGAGGTGTAATGTGCTTGTTTTGGTATGCAAACAGGGCAGTATCTGGGAACACGAGACAGCAAGTGATTTTGAAATGTGATGATTAAATAACTACATTTGAAAATGAGCAAATAAAAGATGCATTATGAGGAATTACAAGTGACTAATTAAAGCTGTTAAAGTAAAGCTGCTGCTGGAGTTGTAGCTGACATGAATGTTGGGTGGGTGATACCTGACTGTCACAGTAATTTGCCTGTATTGTTCTGAGGCTGTTTACCTCTGGTAATGACAGTGTTTCTTAGCAGATACCGCTCAGAGGAAAATCCTGTAGTCCAGCTGACAGCTGATGAAAGGCTGTCTGTTTATTATTCACTGTGTCTGACTGTGTGTGTGTGTGTGTGTGTGTGTGTGTGTGTGTGTGTGTGCGCGCGCGCATTCCTAGTAGCTTTAAAAGGCTAGTAAGTCAATTATTGATGCTTTCTACAACCTCTATCTCTCTTACTTTCTTCCTCCTGCCCTCCGCCTTTGCACTTTTCTCCTCATTGGATTCTCACTCTTCCTCTATCCTCTTTTTTTCTCCTACATCCCCTTTTCCTCCCACCTTCTCCTCTCTCTCTCTCTCTCTCTCTCTCTCTCTCTCTCTCTCTCTCTCTCTCTCTCTCTCTCTCTCTCTCTCTCTCTCTCTCTCTCTCTCTCTCTCTCTCTGTTGCGGGGTTCTACCTAGTGGTTCACATTGCGATGCTTGTTCCTCTGGTGCCTGCGCTACATGTCACTTCGGTTGTGTGTGTGTGTGTGTGTGAACTGCAGGCAGCCTGTGTGTAGTGTCAGGCCTGTCTGCCGTAGATAAGCATCAACTCCATCAGCCTGTGGCCTCTCGCTGAGCGTGTCCTGGATTTGCTCAAAAAACACACACATACACACTCCGACACACACAGACGCACAACTACAGGCAGCGCCAGCAGTGTTTATTTGAACACACATGGCGCAGAGGGTATGAAGCTGACACAATGAATCATAAACATTCACCACACACACACACACACACACACACACACACACACACACACACACCACACACATATATACATCTTCACTAGAGAGGCTGGCCCCAATCATGTTGCATGTCTAACAATGAATCACATGCACAGAAGCACATAATGACAGGCCATGTTGTAGCCATGTTGACTATCAGCGTGGCTTTTCTTGTGTTTTATTCATAGACCCTCCTCAGTGGTCTCATTCAGTCTCTACTCTTACGCTTATCGCCTTCACTGCCGCCTTTCTTCTCTCCGACACTGTAATACGGCCGGCCCATGCCGTAGCTCACTTGTGCTGTTCTCTTTGAATGCCATTTGTCTCCATTTTCTATCTCTTAGATGTCATTTGTCTCTATTTCCTATCATTTAAATGTCATTTGTCTCTATCGTTCCCCTCTGTGACAACGGTGCCAGTTGTAATTTTTTTCTCTCCACTTTCTTCCTCTCGTTCCCACGCTCCCTGTCAAGAGTGTGCATCATATTAATTGTTCAGAGTATTCGAACAAATGTTTTCTGTGCTATCTCTGTGCTCTCTTTTGTCTGTTTGACCTTGGTGTGTGTATGTGTGTGTGTGTGGTTGTGTTTGTCTGTCTCTGTGTTTAAACCGCCGCCTCTTTCTCCATGTGTTTCAGAAGGCAGTGGAGGAGGAGGAGAACCAGGTGAGGAAACCCTCAGCAGACCTCTGCTCACCCAGCGGCAAGCAGGCCGATCCCGACCCTGCGAGAAAGGTCAGTCGTCGGTTCTCCCCTGGCATCCATCCACCAATCTCTCCCATCATTCCCTCTACCGCCCCAGCATCCCCCTTCTGTCTTCCCCCTCCCCCTCCTTTACACACAGGTCAGCTCTCAGGGTCACCACCCCCACTGACAGACACACCCCCTGTTCACCCATTCATAGCGGCACACTTCTCCTCTCTGACCTGTCAGGGATATATTCATACAGCTGCTGAAAGGCTCTGCTCTCCACCTCCCTCTGTCACTGCACACACACTGACTTTACATGCACATGCAGGGAAGACACTCTTTATCATGATTGTCTTTTTCCTCCAACGCACACACACACACGCACTCTCACACTCTCTCACACACTCTCACACTCTCTCAGCTGACGCCTGATGGATGATCCCTCATCCACATGTATGCATGCATATATTAGCTTTATTAGATTATGGCAGCGAGAGTGCCATGTGTAGTACAGCACATTCCCCTCTCCACCTGCTGTTTCTCTCCGTGTATTCATGTCTCTGCATGTGTGTGCGTGCGTGGGCATGCATCTGATTGCCACGGTGATAATTCACCTATTCAGCAGCAAAATTGAATGCAAAGATCAATGAATGGATGGAGGAGCAGCCATTGTGTGCCTTTGTTTCTGTAACACAATAGCCATAAAAAAAAACAATGTTACTATGGTGTGTCATATTTATGTGTGTGTGGTGTTTTTGTTTTCCACAGGGGAAAACATCTCCACCTACTCTGATGTTCAACCGCCTTTTCTCGGACATTAAGGAGGAGCCAGGACACCCCACCCTGGTCCATCCCAGGTACTACATCATATTAATTTTGATTAAACAGCATCGATACACCATTTTATGATTGTATTATTGGTTGCATTATTTTTATTATGGATTTATCTATAGGTTCATTTTTCATTCATTTCATTCTATTTAAAAAAGAAAAAAGAAAAACGACCCCGGCATGAGAGTCTAAGCTGACGTTTTATGTTGTCTGACATTCAGTCCATAACCCAAAGTCCTAAAGTCTACAGATTGTTAAAATGGTGACAAAATGCCATTTACAATTTCTCTAATCCCAAAATGATGTCTGCACTTTGCTTGTTTTGTTTGGCCAACTGTCCAAAACCTAAAGATATTCAATTTACTGTCATATATGACATAGAAAAGCACCAAATTCTCACGTGTGAAAAGTTGAAACCAGCGAATGAGTGGCGTTTCTGCTTGAAAAATAAATCATAATTGTTTTTTGAATAATCTTAATGGATTAATTGACTAATGATTGCAGCTCTATGTAGTCTGTCTTGTGTATTTCTAGAAAAGTGCTGTGGATGTGACTGATTTTGTTGTAGGAATAGGATTATTTGCCTCTAAGTTGTTTAAATTTGATGTTTAGCTTTGTTGTCCTAGAAAACCTACTTTCCCTTCCTCTTCCTCTTTTCTTCCTAAAGCCCTCGTCTCTTCTCTACTGGTTCTCTTTTCCTCCCTCCATCCCTCCCCAGAGCACACCAGCCGGTGTTTGGATGTGGCGCTCCGATAGCTCACGCAGTAATCTGACCCAGATTAAAAGATGGAATTAGATGGTTTATGGCGCCATAGCTACACGTGACTGCCCTGACATACTGACTCTGTCGTGGCATGCAGATGTCAGGCCAGACTAAACTATAGCAGGATTAGGGTTCCGGTCACCTATCAGCATTAATGGACTGATACACTCCCAAACCACTCAGGACTCACACAGTACAGTTTGGAGCACGTCGGTTGTATTGCAGCGTTAGTAATAATGAAATGCTCTGCTACAGCCAAACGTCGTGCTAGACAGCCACAGCACTTAACGTCCTATTTGGGTTACTACCAACATCCATTAGCTGTACACTTGTCAAATACGAGCCAAGCTTACATTATTCAATCAGATCTTTGGCGTTTCATGTGAAGGAGTTTGAGATTCTCATTCGAGCGAGCAGGCAGAGCTTCATTTCCACCCAGAGAAGAGGAAGCAAGGCTTGGTTGGTAGTGCTGTAGTTTTTCAGGCAGAGCCCCACTGTGCTGTCATGCTTAACCTAGTTCACAGCTCCGGCCTCAGCTCTGTCTGGAGGGGACTGTTGGTGGGGGAGGGGTTCAAAGCTTCTCTTCTCTTCTCTTCTCTTCTCTTCTCTTCTCTTCTCTTCTCTTCTCTTCTCTTCTCTTCTCTTCTCTTCTCTTCTCTTCTCTTCTCTTCTCTTCTCTTCTCTTCTCTTCGCCTCTCTGTCTCTTTCTATTTCTCTCTCTCCTTCTTCCCTCCCTTTCCACCATGCAGCCAGGAATAGACAGATAGTGTTGGCTCAGTGGCTTCTGTGCATCTCCAGGCACTATCTCTCTCTCAGTTGTACCCGCTACCTGGACATTTGTGATAAGCTGAAGGTCTGTTTAGGCTGAGATCCTGTAAACACCCGATAAGAAATATTAATATTCCACACAGTGTTTTCAGCTCCTGTCTTCAGATGTTGCAGTTACTCGAGGCTAAAACAGTCACCAAATGACTTGTTTTATTGCTGTGTTTCATCTGTGTGTTACCGTTGCAGAGGTAAAATGGCCATTTGCAGGTGTATACTCAGAACTCTTTATGGTCTTTACTGCAAAGACAGAGAAGTATGTTAAAAGTGACATCGCTGCCATTATGACTAGAATAAAGAAGACAAGACAAAACAGCATCCCCCACCTTTGTGAGATCAAGGGGAACTAGAAGTTGAAATAAAATCACTTTCCAGTGGTATTTTATGTAAAAAAAAAAAAAAAAAAATAGTAAGGATTTAACTACATATGAGGTCTTCAAATGTCTTCTCTGTGTTCGTTTCTTTCTCCCAGTTACTACCTGTACACATACGATAAGATGGTGGCCCCCAACGTGTCTCTGCGGAGGGAGGCGGAGATGAGTCCGGAGATGCTCGGAGCGCTGCTCAAACACCACTACAGTCGCAGAGTGCTGGGCCACGACGAGCCACCCATGGGTCAGTAATGATACACACATTAATACACAGAGACACACATTTAATCTGGCAAAGTATTCTGGGGACCGAGAATATTAAAAACCAAAAGCATTAAGTCAAGTCAGGTTTTATTTGTTTAGTGCCAAATCACATCAGAAGATGTCTCTTTTCATGCAGGGCAGATTACTCTTTGTAATATTAATTACAGAGACTCAACAATCACTAACTTAAATCCTTGGAGCAGCCACATGCCTGATCCAGTCAGACCACCCAAGAGGCACAAGGCTGCATGGGTTTTATATATTAGAAATAAAATATGATCAAATTTGATTTCAGCTTTCCTTGATATAAGGTTACAAAGATATGCTCGAAATTGTCATCCCTTTTAGATAGCACACAAGTCAGGCACGTTCTGAGCATGGAAGTACTAGCCATTTCACAAGCCTTTCAATTTGCATGTTGTAATCAAATGCTGCATGAAAGTCTCACAATACTAAAATAGAATAACGCATAGAATCATAACCTTTCTTACTTGAACTTCTTGTGAGAGTAAATGCAGCGACCTGCACCGTACAATTACCTTCATTCATGAAAGACACTGAAAACAGTAGAGCTGAAAATGGGTGAAACATGGGAAGTTGCCTCCAATTTATCCATTAAATGAGTTTAGAAATCTTTCTGTGATTAGTAGTACATTTATTAATGTATTTTTAAAAACAAGTAATCCCTCCTGTGGAAGGATTAGTTGTTTTCTCTGGTTGAAAGCTCCAGAAAAAGCTATTAAGTGGACCTTGAGTTAAGAATTCTTGGTCAAAAATGCACATACTCTGGTCTAAACTATGTATTAGAACCAATTCCAGGTGAAATGATTTCCACAAACAGTCAGAAGCAGATGACTGATGATTATTAAATATGAATTATTATTAAATACTCCTGTGTCTGCTGTATGTACATTAGACACACAAACAAGGCTGACACATGTCTGCTATAAATACATCACACACATACAGCAAGCACGAGCCATTTACATACATACAACATAAGCAGAAGAGACATGTAGATCATGTACACGTAGTACATGCAGTCAAAGAGCAGACACGTGCCTACTGTAAACATACAACCTACAGTTACTACCATCCAACACACACACACACACACACACACACACACATACATGCGCACGCACTTAACATTGCAGCCTGCAGCGACGCACATAATCATGCATTGACCTTCACATAAAGACTCGGGGGGGCACCTCACTATTGCACGAGGGGTTGAAATGGCTTTGACCTCCTCTCTTTACTGTGTGTGTGTTTTTATGTGCACATTAAAGTGTGTATATTAAACCTGCATTAATAAGAAGTATGTGTATGTGGGGGGGGGGGGGGGGGGGGGGGGGGGATTTGTGTGCATGTATATATAGAGAAAGATAGAGGGTGAATCACAGCAGTAGTTTCCGTCTGCCATTATTACACCATGTCTGACTGCCAGGCTGTCTCTCTCATATCTCTCAGGCGTTCTGTTCTCCTTTTTCTTCTCCAACCAAATATGTCTCTCTTCCCTCGCTCTTCCCTCGCCTCTTTTCCTGGCTGCTATCTCCACATCCTCTCTGAGTCTGTCCTCCGTCTGCTCCCGTACTTCCTCTTCCATCCGTCCATCAATCCTCGCCTCTTTCTTCTCTGGCTCCCTTCATCTCCGCCTCCCTCTCAGTCTGCTGTCACCCCCCCCCCCCCCCACCCCCTTTCCACTACTCCTCCTACTTCTCTTTCTTTTTTTTTTCCTTCATTGAAAGCCTTCCTCTCAGTCTGTCTGTGTGCCTTTCATTCTTTCTGTTGTGACCCTCTCTTCCTCTCTCTCCTTCCCCAGCTTATTTCCTTTTGATCCACCAAATGATTCACTCCTGTTATTTGTGTGCTTCTACTATGGTGTGTGTGTGTGTGTGTGTGTGTGTGTGTGTGTGTGTGTGTGTGTGTGTGTGTGTGTGTGTGTGTGTGTGTGTGTGTGTGTGTGTGTGTGTGTGTGTGTGTGTGTGTGTGCGTGCGCGCGCGCACAAGCCAGCCTGAGTCAGTAAATGAGTGTCCTCTCCAGTGCCAGACAGGCTGTGTACAGAGCATGCTGTTTCCTGTCACACACATACTGTATGAATACATTATCCTGGTAAACAACCCACTGTTCTCATGCTCTCTCTGTCACATTTCTTCTTCTCGTTCCGTCTGTGAGCTTATACCTGCACAGACACTGTCATTATTAGCCGTCACATGCCCCGCCGCAGCATCTGTGCAGATGTGTCTGCGTGTGTGATACCGCCTCTTTGATCCATTTCCCACGATGTACACCTTAAAGGCCACAGTTTGAAGGAGCCCATACAGAGCAGCGCAGCCCCCACGCAAGATCCTTTTTCCCCCTCTCTTTTCTGTGTCTGTGTCTGAGGGCACACACACAGAAAATCTGTGGGCAAGTGTTGGGTTCCTCGGCTGTTGCCATGCCGTGCTTGTGCTTGCGTGTGTGCTCACGCTGAGAAAGAGGTGTGAGCTTTTATGAGGTTGTGCGAGGGTGTTACTAAGCGTAGGCGGGAGTGTGCACCAGCTCGGCTCGCACTTCCTGTCTTTCAACTAGCTTCTATTCTTTTTTTTTTTTTTCTTTCTTTTTATTTAAACTCCCTTCTTCATCCTCCTCTTCCTCCTTCCTCAGATCTTCATGCGTCGCCTCCCGTCGCTGCTGGCGCCGAGGAGGCCAAATCCCAACGTGCCGCTGCTGCCTTGGCCGCAGAGCGGGAATGCCAAACCCAGGCAGTTTCCATGGAGACAAGCAGCCCGAGCTGCAAGACAGCCACCCACACCCCCGCCCACACCCCTCCTCCTCCTCCTGCGTCGTTGTTGTCGCCGGTAACGGAAGTAGCGGCTAAGGACACAGGCTCTGTCACAAGTGGCGCTGCAGTGGTGGTGGGGGGGCTGGAGGATGACAAGGACAGGATTGTTGTGGAGATCATGCAGATGTACAGCAGGCAGCAGGAGAAGCTCAACTCCACCCTGCACAAGCAGCTGCAGCTGGAAATGGTGAGTCGGTGGTCGGAAAGAACAAAGACCAAGATAAATGAGCCCAAGATAAACTAAACCATAACTGTCCTCGTCTATTAAAAGTGTCCTTGATGTGGATGTGGAGGTGATGCTCACCTCCCACTGACCCCTTCATCTCTCCTTCCTACCGCATGAAACATTTAGTTATCACATGGTTCTGCCATTTTTAAAACAAGTCAGCACCCCCTTTCATCTAAATCACAATTTTTCACTGATGTATAACATATTGTATAATTATTAAAACACTTAATTTCAGTTTAGACACATTGAAATGGAGTTGACCTACATTATATAGAGACGTTCATACCTAATGCAGAATTATACCCCTGTATTAAACCCTCCAGGGGGATTTGGAGAGAACTTAATTTGTATTGTAAAATGAGATATCCACCATTAGAAAATATTGGTTACAGTACGTCTTTAAAATAGACCAGATAAGATATACACGGTGCATTTTCCACTACCGTCTTTTTTGCCCTTGACTACATCCATAATCTGACAAAATGTGTAAAATTAAAGGTCAAAGGTTACACAGTTTTTGATTTAGTCTGAATTGGGGCAGCATGGCGGCATAAGCTGCAGAACCCTATACTCAAGTCCCTTGTGGTATTAGACATGTGATTCCCTGTGGAGGGGCTGAAATGTAAAGCAGTTTCCCCACAGAGGTCAGTGAAGTATCACATTATTATTATTATTTCCCTTGACTTACTCTTTGTGTTTCTAGGAGCTGGAGGCGTTGCGTGGGGGTGAGGCGGCGAGGCTACGGGAGCTGAGCGCTGAGCAACGGGAGCTGCGCAGCGAGCTGGAGGCGGTGCACAGCGAGCAGGCGCGGCAGCTCAGCCAGGCCCGCCAGGAACAGCTGGAGCTGGAGACCCGTCTGGAGCAGCTCCGGCAGCAGGCCTGCGCCTGCGAGCCGGGGGCACAACGTCAGCAAGAGGCCCACTACACTGCACAGGTACGGGTTTAGGGGGGAACACATGCGTGCACAGGGCTGATCCGGGCACCAGAAACAGTCTGAGTGATACAGTGTGCACATTGGCTTGCATCGCTTAACATAAGCCATTTTTATCTCAGATTTTACACTGCTATGTTCCTGTGGGAATCCAATTCAAACCGAGGAAGCATCGATGCAGCTGCAGCACTTTACATATTCATACTTCCTTGCATTTACTGAGCACTTAGTTATTTAACTCGGTTTGATTTCAGTTTATTAACATGGACGTACACAAATTTGCCCCTGAATCTTTGCTCCTCACTGGGTTCCATGAATTGCAGGTCAACACTCAGTGAGCACCAGCAGATTGTTTCGACCAGTGGATTTTGACTAAATGAAAAAAATATTTTGAGCTCTCTGTTTTTTAAATTTGCTGATCAGATAATGGCAAAGAATTCTGAGATCACATAGTGGTCGCCCACATGTTTTTAGAGATGTGGACGAGCTGTTTCTGTGCTTCAAATCATTTTGTGTGCATGCAGCACTATGCTGTTGAATTGCGTGACAACACACACACACACACACACACACACACACACACACACACACACTAACATGAACATTCGGGCATTTGGGGCCTTTGTTTTGGTTTCCACTAGACTTAATCTTGAGATAGATTGTGTAATGTTGGTCTGGGCTCAGGGCTGCAGTATCCCCCTCCTGTCTGTTATTGAAGCTCCAGCTCCTCCTGCCCCGCTCCCCTTGGCACTGAAATCAGGCTGTCTGCCAGTTACGAGAGGGGGTGTGCATGTGTTTGTGTGGTTATGAGACTAATGCTAGTCCTACACTAAACATTTTGCACATTTTTAAAGCAACAAGTGGCGCAATCGTTGTCTTCACTGTTGAGAAATTCAGACCTGATTATTTTCCAGTGAAATCATTTTAAATCTTTACTATAATTGCCATAAAGCTGTCTCACACCTGCTTATTGGCTGTGATATTAAGCTGTCGTAAACAATGTCTGACCGTAGGAGAGTGACCGCTGGTGACTAAAAGAGCAGCAAGAACTTGGGGTCTTCTCAACTTCTTCCTGCATTTTGACAGTCTCAAAATACAGTGCAACACAAGTAGATAGCATATTTGCTGTACTGTGCACAGTCTGTTATGTTAGCTTGCTAGCTACCTGCTTTTCAGCTGCTATCTCTCTGTCTAGATGTGTTGAGACATTTAATGTTTACAGCTTTTTAAATGTGAGGACTTGTTGATTTACGTTGTCATCGTAAACTTAATTCACTATTTCCTGACATTTTATAGGATTGATTGAGAAAATGTGTGTATTTGATTGGTGAGAATAAACACCACGACTTACTTGTTGCTATAAGTGATAATGTGACGGACTAAATGTCTTCTAATGTGCTGTAGTCAATAACTTGACTTCCTGTCTGTGTCTTCTCCCAGTTGTCGGAGCTCCGTCAGAGGCTGGAGCAGGCGGAGGCCGACCGACAGGAGCTGCAGGAGGAGCTGCGCAGGGAGCGGGAGGCGCGGGAGAAGCTGGAGCGCACAATCACCCAACTCAAGCAGCAGATGGCCCGGTCTGGCACGATGGGAGGCAGCCCCTCCCCTCCTCCCACCCCTTCCACCGGACCCCCTAACGCCCACTCCCCGCCCTCCTCCTCCTCCTCCTCTTCCTCCATCTCAGAGGCCCCAGCGGCTGGCCAAAAGTAACTGCCACCCCTCCAGGCGCCTCTCCCCCTCTCTCATTCCTCTCCCCATCACCCACCAACTCTACAGACACAAACAAATCAGCCTGAAGCAGAAAGAAGCTTCACATCTCCTCGGGCTGTTTTTAAGTTGTGCATCTCTCACCCTCCTCCCCTCTTATTTCAGTGTAGGACTGACTTTTGTTTTTGTAATTTAACATCACTTAAAAGAAAAGTTTTATGGTGTGTTTTTTTTTTTTTATTATTATTCTTTCTTTTTCTCCCTCTCCCTCTCTTTAAACAGTATTTAAAGATTTTTTGGGCATGTATGATTTAATTTATAGTTTTTACTGAACAACAGCTGCTTCACAGACAGGAGTTTGGTCGAATCGAGACCAACTCAACCTATCACTATTTTTTTTTTTTTTTTTTTTCCTCTTCACGATTGTCACCCTCCTCTCACATCCCGCTATCTCGCTATCTCTGGATCCTGGAGCCAGTGACTTTGAGATTTCAGACTTTAGCTCAGACACACAGACGCTTGTCTCAGCTCCTCACGGACGTCACTTCATGCTACTACCTGGCACAGCAGCCGGTGCCCACGGACACATAATGGCGCCTGGTTGTGTGCCTCCTCTCTGTCTTTCTGTATCTACAGACCAGATGCTCAAGTACCAGCGAATGCAGGAAACTGCATGGACATTTGAAAACAGTTTTTTTTTTTTTTCGCTCCTTATAAAATACTGAGAAAGAAAAGTATAATGTGTTAAAACATCAAGTCTATATGGAGGAGAAAAACCTTTACTGTACAAAAAAAAGACATTTAGCCGATGTCGTGAAACCTCATGAAAATATGCCAATAGTGACGCTGAACTTGAAATGGGTTTTTTGAGTGTGACCTCTCAAGGTAGCTAACTAGCAAACTGTCTGGCCTGGACCCCAGCTGCTCCAAACACAGACTAGCTTCCTCTTCATTCTGCCGGGCTGCACCTGGACTCTCCTGTTGTAGACCAAACGATCTGTCGGTTGATCCACCAGCTGCCCACTGTCTCCTCTACTCCCCCACAGACACACACACACACGCACACACACACACACACACACACACACACGCACACACACACACACGCAGACACACACACACTCCCCCCCACCCCACTGGAGACCTCACACCTTCCATCACTGTACGCTAGCGCCATTGCCCTCTGCTGGGAAACTCTTTAACACTGTGGTTTTCACCCACTTTGGGCTAGACAGGAAACACTGTGCTCTTTCAGGCTTGGCATGAAGAAGCTCACGAGCAGTGTTATGCACTTAATGTGCTCTCCTCCCCCAGAGTCTCCTGGGAAAGGAATGTGTCTGGACACGGGGGCTGGTTGAGCCGGTGTAGCTTTTCTAAGAAAGAAGAAAGGCAGAGTCTCGCATGTGCTGTAGCTGTGCTGTGTTACCATAATACATACGACATCCTTACATGCTCGCGCACACTCGAGTGTGTCAGTGCAGTGCAGGGCTTTGGGCAGAACAATGGCCCCAGCGTTCCCAGCAGATGATCAAAGCACCAGTCTGTCCCTGTTTTCTGGGCTTCTTCTTTTTGTATCGTTCGACTTCATTGTTAGCAAACGGTTTTATCCCCACCCTGTTTGTCAGAGTGTCGTCAAAGGATGTGGGTCGCAGGTGAAAGCAGTTAGTCCAGGGTGGTTTGGGCCCTGCTTCACGTTATTCTGCCTGGCTGAACAAACAGCACCGGGCAGGGGAGAGGAAGAGAGGGGAGGATTGAGGGGAGCGCTCAGGGGACTGGTGCACTCTCCCCTGCGGCAGGCTGGGTGGCCCGGACGCCAGGGGTACAGAGGGAGCGTTTTTTTGTTTTGTGCCGTCAGAATGGGGGCAGCTGTTGTTGTCTGGGGGCCTCTGCCCGCCCTCGGGGTGAGACTGTACAGGATCCCCCAGCTCTCAACACAAGCTCCCTCCTCTCCCACAGAACCGCCGTCACTCACTCACTCTCACATACCCGTCCATCCATCTCAAGTGCCAGATCAGCTGGGGGTGTGCAGTGTTTTGTAGATGCCCAGGAGAGCGAGCAGACGTCCAGCCAGAGGAAGATAGGACTTTTATTGTGTCAGTTGCCAGGCAAAACGCTTTTTATTGCCACTAAGGAGATCCCTGTAAGCGAGTGTATGTGTGTAAATAATTGTTTAAAAAGAGTAGGGGATCGGCCTCGGCTAAACTCTGAGCTTTTTTTATGCATCTGCTCTAAATGCAAATTGATAGACATTCCACTGTGCTCCATCCTGTTCAATGCAGATTTTCTTACACAGCTTCCCTTTACAATAACAGACCTTAAAGACCGGGCAGGGTACAGTTGTGGTTTGTTGATAGTCATAAAAGCAGGTGCAGGTGCAAGCCAGTTAAATCAAACCCATGCCGCAAATGTACACTCTACCGTTGTTCCATTTAAACCTTTATTGAAATTATGAAAGAAAATATTTAACGTATTAACTAAAGATTTATATTCACTTTGTAAATACAGTAGTCATTAATATATTAACTGTTCTTATATGAATAATCTTCAAAAGGTTATATAAATTGGACCAGAACTAAGGCTTCAGATGGCCTAAATGTTTTTTTGCTTTCTTTTTTAAAAACGTTATCTTTGCAGATATCAGAACTTGACTTTTGTCGAGTGGATGTGGGGGAGTGAAATGCATGGTTTACTGAGACATGATGCAGGACAAAGGCAAAATAGGAAAATAATACTTTGTTACACACTTTCCCCCTTTCTGAACTGATGCATTCGTTTTTTGTTTTTTTTGTGGATTTCATCCTGACGAACTGTTTAACTTGTAATGTAATGAGCTTTCCTCTTTGTTAACCCCCCTCCCCCTGAGCTAAATTGAAAACATTTGTTTAAGAAAATGCATTTTGGGAACAAAAAGAAAAAAAGGAAAAAAAAAAGATTTTTTTGCATGTTTGCTGCCCCTTATGTTTAGTGTCACCGGGCCACTCTACCAATCAGTTTATTGTGAAGAAAAAAAAAGTTTCCCCCCATGTAACACAAACTATTGAGATGCATGAACATTGAACATGTGCAAGTTTTATGTCATTATTGGTTCAGAGGATAAATATAAAGTCAGAGTCAGATTATAAACATAAAATGTAGCCCAATTTGATTTGGAAATAATGTGAATTTGTGTGTGTGAGAGAGAGAGAGAGAGAGAGAGTGTGTGTGTGTTGACCTCCCACGTCTGACTGAAGCACAGCAGCTTTGAAAAGGGAAAGAGAAAAACTTGCTCATGTAGCTCTGGATGTGTAGTTGTATGTTTTCTGATTTGAGATCATATATATCCTCGTCTGGATGTGTTAACATCACTCAAAAGATGATCAGTATTAGTTTTTATTGACTTAATTACCTCTTCAGCAGAACAAAAAAGAATCATTTTAATTCATCACATTAGCAGATAGACCTAATGAAAATCTGTAATTTTACTTTGTGTAATTTGCATTTTATACACAAGGGGGCGATGTTTAGCTTCTTTAATTGTGCATTCACCTTAATGAAAAAAGGACTAAACGATAGGGGAGAGAAAATCCCTTGTAACATGGCGTGCTGGGCCTTTTTGCATTTTGCAGTGTTATGAGAACTTGGATATGCTTTGTACAGAATTTTTACAGGTGTGCAGTTTGCCCAACCAAGTAAAACAAGGCGAAAGGAGCTGGGCTTTACCACAGGAACACATTTGAATACAGGATTTACTGACCCATACTTGAAGAAAACCAGTAAACAAATCCAAGGTGACTTTTGAACTGTTGCAGGTGGTCTGCTTTGTAGTTGGGTGTATAATTTTTCAGCCAGTAATTATTCTATGCCGGTGTGGGAGAAGTCGGAAGTTGGGCTGCATCGCACAGATCGCTGGTTACTAAGAATATAATGTTTTAATTTCTACACATCCTGTCATAGATGAAAAGAAAATATTTGTGGCTTTGCTAAAAAGAACCCTCCTTCCCCCTCGATGCTGTTCTGGAAAATGAAACGCAGTGTCTGTGTATGACCATTGCATACTACGTTGCCAATACTACAGTGTGATGAGACTTTTGTTCTTGCATGAATCGAGACACTGTTCTCCTACCTCATGTTGTGATATAAAAAGATGTTTTTTAAGCAGAAGACACTGCATCTCTAACTGTTTATCATCATTGATATTTACTAGTAAATGACATACCTGTAAATGCTTTTAGCTAATACCTCAGTTGTATCTAGTGTTTGTTTTTTTTCTGTTTTTGCCCTTCCCTGATTTCAGATCTTGTAAATATGCCCTGTATAGACAATGAACTTGGATCAAATTCAAGTAAAGTTCTGTAGTGTCAAACCAGTGTTGTCTTTTGCCTTTCTCATCTGCTTCTCATGCTAATATTGTCCTTAGAACTTCCTTATTCACACTTTTGCAGCAGTGTGATATGAAATCCCACACACTACAGGGGCAGGGGTAAAAAGAGTTTCTGGTTCCAGCCTCTCGGATGTGAAGATTTACCATATTTCTGTCTCTTACATAAGGGTCCACTGAATATTTATGGATTTTTAAATTGTCTGCACTAAACAAGATTTTTAGAGAAGTCATCTGGGAACCTTTTCCAGGTGTCTTTAGCTATTTTCTGAAGTTTTATGGACCAACAAGGTTTTTCAGCAGATTAATCAATAAGGATCAATAGTAATAATTGTTAGTTGCAGCTCTAAATTTGCGTCTTCTGTGTCCCCTTCGTCTTTCCTATCGCTACTGAAAAATTGATTTTTTTGTTTTTATCCATATAGGTTTTCTACAATTCCACAATATCAGAGCATAAAAATTGTCTTTTAATTTCACATTTAACATTTAACATTCTGCAGGCTGCACCTAACTGTGCAGCCTGTCAGCGTAAACATTACACTGAGTCCAGCAGCACACCTGGCACCATCTCTGTAACAGGGAGGTTTACTTGGAGCGTAGAGAGCAGAAAAGGTGCAGTGTGAGGTGAAAGATACACTCATTGCACCACATTGCTGCTGTGTGTGTCAAAATTCTGGGTTATCACTCGGTCAAATCTGAACACATTTATGGTACATTTAGTTTTACATTCAGTGTGACTTATTCTTTCTCAGGACGTCATTATATCCAATGTCCAACGCAAATAAACCTGCTTAGAAAACATTAAAAAGTCACTGCTCATAGCTGCAGAGCCTGCCTGAGAATCATCAGGTTTTTAAGTTGTCTTCAGAATCAAAGTAATCCATTGACAGTAATCTGTACATCCACTGATACAGAACAATCAGGAACTGCTAAAGGCAATTTCTGCATACTTAATATTCCAAAATATAAAAGAAAATATATAAGGTAAATAACAAGTTCAAGTTGTTGCCCACAGCATAACTTAACGGTATCCACGGCAGCACAATATCTCCTGTTTCATCTTTATAAGTGAAGACACACCCCTTTTTTTGGGGGGGGGAATTAAAAATCTCTTTTAATAATTTTTTTTATCATTCATCAAACAAAGTCAGTCATCCAGATGATTTGAAGAGTCTTTGGTGATTTTTAGAAATACTGCTAGGACAGCGGTAAATGACCTGGGATTCTCAATACCCACTCTAGTGTCTGCGTTCTTGCTGAACATTTGACCTTTGTTAAAGTAATTTATGGTTTACTTCAGGCCTACATTCATCATTCTGTTATAATTGTACATTTTGAGTGTGCCCTGTTCTCTGGCCAAAAATGAATCTGAAACTGAAAAACCTGATGATGGATCCAACTTAACGGATCGCCAAATTTATTACAATTAATCCCATCAGTAGTTTTTGATACATGATCTGGAAACCATGAATGTAGAGATATTTCCTTAGATAAGTGAAAACCTTGACCTGGCTAGAGGAAAGATTGAGGAATCAGCAAAGCCAGAGGGATTAATTCTCTCAGAATCATGAATGTGTTATAGAGAATTTCGTGGCAATCCATCCAATAGTTGTTGAGATATTTTAGTCTGGGCCAAAGCTGTGGACTGACCGACCAACACAGCCATCCACAGAACCACACTGCTATCATCACAATAAAATTGTTTTCTCACTACAAGACATTCATGTTTCATCATCTAATTTGATTTCTTCTTACGTGTTTCCCACATTAGATTTGCTTCGTGCAGTCATGTTTCCTCTGCAGCCAAGCTAAATTTAAACCTCCACTCACAGAAGCTGTCAGGGGGAGCTGCTGCCAAGCCCTGCGCTAACAGTGAGGCGGGACAGACTACACACAAAACAACTGCTATCAGAAAGCTGTTGAGGAAGCAGAGCCAGGCAACATTCAGACCCAGGTATGAGGGTATTCCCACAGGTAGCAGGAGGAGCACAGCCAGAAAAATCAGCAAAAGGGCCCAAGTGTTCAGAAATATACGCAGGACTTGGTAAACAAAACGTCTCCTGGAGTGACTTCTACTTTGGTCAGTGATTTGGTCCTTCAGAGGATGATTTTTCAATAAACGTGTGCTGCGAACAGCATGCAACGCTGCACAGCCCAGAGTCAAGAAGAGCAGCGAGACAACCTGCGGGATCTCAGTGGCATGGGAGACCCAGCACTGGTGCATCTGCTGGTGAGACACGTCCTCCAAGACAGGAATGAAGTCAGACCACAGGAAGATATAGAGAGTGCACAGGTTCCACAGCAGGATGGTTACAAGTGAGCAGACCATCCATTTTGTCCAGGAGGCGGCAGGTTGCAGAGAAATGGTGTAGAAATGCTCCAAACTAGCCATGACAACAACGGGCCACTGCAGAGCGCTGTACACGTGTCCGAGGATTTGAACCAGAAAACACATGTGATATCTGGTCAGCTGCATGTCCAAGAGGACGAGGTGTCCATCACTGTGGATGTGAATGATGGTGAAAATGAGGGTCAGGGCCGTGTCTACGACCGCCAGGGACACGCTGAAAACCCCCAAAAAGCTTCTGCAGATGTGGCTCCTCTGGAGAAACACCAGCGCCCAGTTGAGCAGACATTTCCATCCCAGACCGAGCAGGATGGAGAGGATGGAGATGTTCATGGTTCATGTGTTTTTAACCAGAAGTGCACTGTCGACTGCGGACCATTACGAAGACTCTGTCGATGCTGCTGGAGGGAGAAACAGTATTTTTAGATAAAAGTGTTAAAGGCAGTGTTAAAATAATCTTAATACAAATCTTGTGAATTTATCTGCCAGTTTATCAATCAGACTTTATTTGTATAGCACTTTTCATACAAACAGTGTAACATAGTGCTTTACGGAATAAAAGCAAGGAGAACCTACCGACCCTACAAAGATAAGTGGTATAGACAATGGATGGATGGATGATTCCAGATGTGGTTGATTATAATATATGCAACATATGGTTACATATTTATATTTAGCATGCTTTAATCTTGTTTTTTGTTTTTAGATTTTTTTTCTTTTTGGTGGAGGATTTGGGCCGCATGAAAAAATTCTGAGGTTAATCTTAAAGTTTGAGATGAGAGTTTAAGATGAATCTCATTCTGTCACATGTTTAATCCTCTTCTGTACTTCTCTACTGGAGGCTGAATTTGTGTTCTTGTGATTCTCCTTTATCCAATCAGGGTGCTCCACTAATAGTTAGCTGTCCAATAGGACGTGAGCAATACAAGTAAATGGTCACCTGTGTATTAATGTTTTTTTTTCTGCTGTTCCTGTGAATGTTTTTCATGCAGTGGACAAATCCTCGTCTTCCTTCAAACAAAAAGACACAAAATCTTCTTCACTTTCTTGCAGTGTGATCCTGCTGCTGTTTTGTCACCTCTGTAGGAAACCACAGGTGACCTTTGACCTCAGACTGAGGAGGTCCGTAGCTGCACTGTAGATTTCTACAGGTTGTTTTTTGTATTCACTTTGTAATAAACACTCCAGAATAAACAAACAAACTCACGTTGACTCACTGTGAAATATCTTAAGGAGCTGGTCAGAACAAATCATTCTGGCAGGGCTGACAACGGCGTGGACAGAGTGCTGGAGAGTCCAAAACAAAGGAATCTATGGTGACTTGTTAGCTGTGTGTCACCTTCCAGTTAAACTGAAGGACCTCTGTTGGAGTATGACATCTATACAGTGACAGTGGATGATGGGAAATCAAACCATATTCAAATCAGACATGTTGCTCTAACTTATGACATTTATATACTTTACTATACTATAATTTTTTATGCCTTAATATACTATGATGATTTTATACCTTACTATACTATGAAATTTTTCTGACATCTTCATACCATAATATGGTTTATACCTTAATATACGATGATGTTTTTTCTGTTAATATACTATGACATTTTTATACCATTGTTATATAATACAAATTTAATATTTATCATTTATTTATTAATAATTACAATTATTATATGATAGTTAATGTGATCAACCTTTGAAATCTGAGATCTGAAACTGCGAGATCTTTCCTGAATATGTCGATTATATATCATATTTTATAAATAGTCAAAAAAAATTACTATCAAATGAATAGCTGATTAATCAATTAATTGTTGCAGTTCTAGTCTAAAACCAGTGCTTTTGGTTCAGTGATTTTAAGCTCAGCCATGTTTCTACATCTTAAACTGTATGAAAAAAAATACAAACATAAACTCACAGTGACAAAAATGAAAAAACACTTTTTTGTATTGCTCATACCCTGTTTCAACATTTCCTGTGTCTGCATGGAGACAGTTTCCCATAGTAACCAGGTTTTTCTTCCCTTTTTGAACCCTTTTTCCAGTTAATGCTTCCGACAGAAAACTCAACTGTCTCATTCTGTGTTTGAGGTGAAAGCAGCTGAAGTAACCTTACCTAAAGCTGAGCTGAGTATTTGGGAAGTGCCTTGAGTCCACGAAGATCAAACTTGCACAGTCATCTTTCTTGCCTCAGGGCGGTCATGTAGAATTTCTCCATAAATGTTTGACTTCAGCTTTTTCATACTGTCATTCAGTTTGCAAGTGATTTGACTGTGAGTTCTGACCAACAGAACAGACTGATTCACAAGTCAACACAGTGACAGTGATAGAGCCACTATGCTGGGAATTTGCTGCCAAAACGACTTACCGTGCTACACACCCAGTTTTTAAATATTGGAGGGACGTATAGAAGTCAGGTTAAGATAAGGTTAATGCAACAGGGGGAAAGATTTATAATGACAAGGTGCAGCCTCATATCTATGACCGATTCACAGCTCTGCTGATATTCAGTACAACATCACTCCCTCTCGTGTGATATTGCTTTTATGCAACAGTTCTACGAGCGCCATATTAGTTGAATAAGAAACAACAGATTATGATTTGTTTGATTTGATTTGCACAAATAGTTCCGCAACTGGACTGGCAATAACGGCCATTAATGTTAAGCTGATTAATGGTTAACATAACACCTGTGAAGCGGAGTGATACATGTAGTTAAAAGTCCCAGTGCTGTTGTACTCTCTCTCTCTCTCTCTCTCTCTCTCTCTCTCTCTATAGCAGATAGCAGATTATTGTCTGTGTCTGATGCATTAATAACTGAGCTGTTCTGAGCTGTTATTATTGATTCACTCTTTTTCTGATTCCTAATTGGATTGATGTTTAAGTCATAGTGCACTACACCTCTGCCTCTGCTGCAGATTCTGCTGCTCTATTATCAACAAACAGTTAACAGAGGCTCTTAGGGCTGCCTGGGCTCATCAGGAAGTTGACACTGACCAAATATTAACAAAAGAAAAGTCTCACATTACAAAGTGTTAAAATGGAATTATCACAGAGAGAACGATGCAGTTACTTATAAAGAAAATGAATTAAGAATGTGTTGCAGTGCTGCAAAGACTTTTGCAACATTGTGAGTACAAAATTTAACAACATAAAACAGGCAGTACTAAGAAAACACATGCACCAATTAGTTAGCTTTGGATAAATTACCTGTGTGAATGTAGTCATCTGATATTATCTGTTCCCTCTTGGAAGTTACTGCTGGCTCCAGCTTCAGTGAAACAAAAAGCTTTTGTTAAGAAGTCATGGTTTGACCATGGTTGATAAGTTGAATGCATCAGCTCTGAACAAGGAAGTTGATATGTTGCTGTTTGCACATGGGAGCAGTTTGCCCTCAAGGCTTTCTGCCAGGTTGACGCCATGTAAACTATGAGCTTTCCCTAAACCTGACCAGCTAGTTTTGCTGCCGAAACTTTACAAAACTGCAACTGAAATATGCCTTTGTGTCAGTGAGGTCTGAAGGTAAACTTACCCCAAGGGGTTGCAACATGGAGAGGTGTTTAAACAAGTGCAGACAAGCTGGGGTTTCATTGTTGGTATTTATATTCAATGTAAATGTGTGCAGTAATTGTAGTTCAGACATACACTCAATTGTCAGTTTATTAGGAACACTGAGCAATAAATAATGCAGTCTAAGACAACAGTCCACCAGTAAATCTTTTCTCATGAAGGTTTTTATTTCAGAGAGGTGTTGATTCAACTTTGTAATTGCTCTGGAGGATGTAGTTTGTGATGTTGTTGAACTCTACTACATTATACAAAGAGGTATGTCTGTTATACTCTCACTGATAAAAATGGGTAAGACAAAATAATAGAAACAACACTTGTTAGTTAAGCTGAGCACTTCCTATATGGTAACATGACAGATATATTGATGATGAAATACTTGTTGGTTGCAGCCGTATGGTATTCCTATACTGTAATAATATTAGATTTCACTGCAGCATTGCACCATCCTAACTGTATTCTACATGTATATTTTTTGTTGTATTTTATTTTACTATGTACATACTGTATAGTAGATTTTATTGTGTTGTGTATGCATATTATGTTCTGTGTATACTACTGTATACTGTACTCATTTATCAAAAGTGTAAGTGCTAGTTAAGTAAGTTAGGATGTTAGAGATAAACAATATTTACCATACTATGCATTGTACGTTTGCATTTTGTTTTCCCTGAGTTTTTTCACGCTGAGTTAATGTTAGTGTGAAAACGGGCCTAATCTGACCATAGTTTTTTTTCCCACTACACCTAAGTACCAATTGGAACTGGTTAGTATTTTAGTATTTAGTAATTTAGTATTTCACCTTATTAAGCAAAACTATAGTGCCTAGAAAGTGTTGTTTTGACTTTTTCACCACTGCTTTCATCCCGGGATGCTGGTCACACTGTGGGTGTAATTCTGTCTCTGACCACCGGGGTCAAACATGGCGCTGTGCCTTTAGCTGAGCACCGGTCCTGCGCAGAGATCTGCGCACAGTGACACCCCTGAACCAACACAACGGAAACATCACCTCCCCCGGTCATGTATGGTTTTGTAATAGTTCACTTTGACGACAGTGTTTGTCTTTAAACACGTTGTTGACAGCGTCTAGTGCCGATATGAGCATGTTTACGTCTTTGTAATACAGTAAGGCTTCGTTTCGTTCAGTTCACAGTGAATTCACAGCGGTTAGCTCTTTAGCTATTGCTAGGTAACATTAGCTGTCAACAAATGAACGGTTTTCAGAGCTGGGACTGACAGACTGATAAACTCACTTCTGTTATTCTCTCGTTTTTAGCTCATTTAGCTCCTTCTTACCTACGAGTAATGTGTTATACAAAGACACTTATCTCACTCAATGTCACTGATGATCATTAGAAGGCTGAAAAATGAATTTGACCTTAACTTTGAAACTTCAGCCGTTACATTGGCATGATTTACTCTAATTTAGTTAGGGTCATAAGGTTCACCTAGCTAATACAAAGCAAACCAATACAGTCTAATAAAACAGTACTGCAATAAGTCCTGCTTCATGAAGGTTATAATTTTCAGTTTGTTGAAACTGCTTTAGACGTGTTGATTTAACTGCATGATCATGTTGGAGGATATAATCTCAAATAAAAACAGAACATTACAACCTTTGTGAAGGAGGATTTATTGCAGGACTGTTGTATTAGACTGCGTGAGTTTTAAACATTTGTTGGTAGTAAACTGACAAATGAGTGTTGGTCAGGTTGCTGATTGATTCAGGTTAGATTACTTAGTTAATTTCAAATTTGTATACAGCTGCAATGATTTGTCGGTCAACAGAAAGTTAATCAGCCACTATTTAGATAATTGAGTCAAGATGCTCTGGTTTCAGCTTCTTAAATGCAAATATTTTCTGATCTCTTTAGTTGTCTGTGACAGTAAACTGAATATTTCTGGCTTTTTGAATGTTAGTCTGACAAGACATGACATCTGAAGAAGTCATCTCCTTTACTTAAGGAAATTGTAAAGAGCATTTTTGCCATTTTTGCCATTTTCTTACATATTGTAGTCCAAATGACTAGTCTGTTAATCTAATCTTAATTAATAGTGACAGATTAATCAATAATGAAAATAATCATTAGTTGCAGTGTTTTGTAACAAACCATATTGTGAGAACAATATAGCCTGTTTGCTGTAGTTTTTTTTCAGTTATGCATAGAATCATCCTGTAGATTGTTTCTTTTTCTTAAATAGGTTAAAAGTCTTTAATAGGCGTTTCTGCTTTGCTTCCTTGCAGAATGGACAATTCAGAGACCAGTCCATCCATGGGGCCCCTTGCAGTGCCGGACATTGGTATGGCACGACCCTCAGGCCCCCCTGGTCAGCTGTCAGAGTCAGCCAGGCCATCAAAGCACAGGGGGCACCCATCCAAGTCACCAAGGAGACGGCGGGAAGGAAAGAGGTCGCAGCGACGGGGGGATGGTCATGAACAGCTGCTCTGGGAGATCGAGCGGCGGAGGTTGCCAGGCCAACACGAGCACTTGGAGCCCTCTGGGTCAACGAGCGACACAGCGGAAAGCTCACCTAAAAGGTTTGCACTGCAGGTTGCCAGGTGGTCTGCCATGCCACTGGCACAACTCTGCTGCCTAGGACCTGAAGTGATAGAGTCTTGACTCTTCTTTTTTTCCCCTCCTCACAGGAAAGCCCACTTTCTACATGGACCATATCCAGCCACTCACTTCGGACCCAAAGCTTGTATTCTTCCCAACCCAACTTCAGTCATGTAAGCATGAGGATATTGAATGAGTTAAACTTTGTGTGTACAAACTGGTGAGAGTATATTCAGTTTTTTGGGGACATTGACACAGAATAGCTTGTGTAACCTTGTTATCTTGAGATAAGATAAAATACGAAAGCTGTTATTGGATGTTACATGCAATGGGATGGCTCACTGAACAGACCACAGATGCTTATTTTCAGCTGATGTCTGAGCTTGAGCTTGATCTGAAAACACACACCGACAAAACTATCTACAAAATGCCTGTCATTCACCACACAAAGGAGAGAGACAAATGGTAAAGTAGAGAAAGAGAGATTGTCTTTTTTGTATTATCATGTTTGAAATTTGGACCTCACTCACACAGAGGTTGCATCAAAGTGTCATAACAGTTAATGAATGACTTCAGCTGTTAGTACAGTGTAGGGTAAGCTTCATTTTATTGAGAAGACGCAAGACATGGTTGAGAGGTAAGACATGGTATCATGGTGGCATTTGACTTAACTGTCAGGATCCAACAAACTAAGCTTAAGTCCCAAGACATTGTGATTATGTAACAGTTAGTCTACACAGTCTACATAATGTCTGTTCCACCTTTTTGACCTATTCTGTTCTCTCTATTTCAGTGTATCTAACGCGTCTTTTTAAGACAGTGATGGTGTATGTATCTACATTTATGTGATTGTATTTGTTTGTTTACTCATTTGTGTTTGTTTCTTTCTTCCAGGCACATCCAGGACCCGGCCAGCCAGCGGCTCACCTGGAATAAACCTCCAGTCAATGTGCTTGTCATCAGGAAAATCAGAGATGAGAGCTTGGTTGAACCTTTCAAAGAGCTCTGCAGGTTTCTAGTGGAGGTACAGTATTTTATTTACTGTACAGTTGATATATTAAATGTTTTAGAATATGAAGGTTTTCTGAAGTTATTGTGTGAGGAGGCAGATGTATCTTGTTGACTAATCAGTCTAATGCCTATATGTTACCGCCAGCTGTGTGTGGTCTGATCTCTAACAATTATCACACCGAGGGTTTGGCAGAGGGTTTGGCCTGAATATGTGTGAATTGATAATATTTTTTGCATAAGTCATGGTGTGCAGACTTTTCAGTTTATCTTGTGAAACGTTACTTACAATTTTCCACTCAAAGGCCAAATCTGATTGAAATCTGATTTTTTGATAATATAAATATGAGGTGTATTCACATACATAATCTAAGTTTGAGTTGTTGATGGAAAAAGTGCGTTTTGTGTTTCTCAATCATCATTCAAAATATAGGTCTGTCTCTTCCCATGTTTACATGTTTACACTCATAACTGATGTTTACAAGCTTTTTACTGCATCAGAAAACATTACAGATTTTGATTTTGTTGTTTTCCCATGTTCGTCTACCGTCTCCGTCAATTTGAGGGCAATACCAGGCACAACTCTTGGTTTACATTCGGTGAACATTTTGTACCTTTCATAATGCACCTTCTTACATTAACCCTATTCTGTGTCAAAGAACAGATTGTACACTGTGGTAGAACGCAGGAAATGGCCCAGACATGTCGGTGAAAGTTACAGTCTGGTCAAATGCAGTTATGACAACCACATGTGGCCAATAAACACACATATTTGCATTCTATACAAACACTGTCATTTTAAACTACACATGTTTGGCATATGCTCAACTTTATTTTGGAAAGCACTCCTTTGAGAGTTGTCTGTGTGTGTTTTGGCTGAAGTCACTAAAGCATGTCTTTGTGTATCAGGAGAAACAGATGATGGTGTACGTGGAACGCAGGGTCGCAGATGATGCTACGCTGTCAAAGGATGAGGCCTTTGGCTCCATACGCAATCAGCTCTGCACCTTCAGGGAGGGTGAGAGTCCTGTGTGTCCTACCATCTCTCTCACAATAAAGACAAAAATATAAGTTACATAAACTCGATCAGTAGAGGAACAAGCAATATTATCCTTTACTTGGATGAAAATAAAAATACTATGATACTATGATGTAAAATATGCTGTTATGTACACAGTTTTACTTTCATGTGGAGTAAGTGAATCTTGATAAAGACAGTGGTCTTTCAGAAGCTCTGCCCCCAAATTCATGGATGTGCATTGCCAAGGCAACAACACAGTGGCAGAATCCAGAGCATCTTATATGGCGTGGAAGTGGATACTCTTTAAAAAAATGAAAATATGTTACAACTGTCTTTTCTTATGTAGTATCCATTGTTTTGCAAAATAACCGTATTTGAAGTTGTTTTCAAATAATAGCTTGAAGAATGAAACAAAAAAATGCTCCTGGAGAGAGAACAAGTTTCTTCAAAACCTATTTTCCTGTCTCCTGGAATATTTGATCTTGTTGGATGAATTAGTGGCCACATATGGCGAAGGTTGGCCAAGTCATCAGGTCTTCCCACAGAGAGCTTTCAGGACTTTTTGTCTCTTTTGGCTTTTGACAGAGGAAAAATGTGGCTGTTTTACTGCTACGGTTTGAATTAAGTTATTAAATTTTGTAAGTGGTGTAATAGCAATGTTTTTTGTCCACCTGCAGGTTATGATGATATCTCTGACTGCATAGACCTGATCATCTGTCTTGGTGGAGATGGGACTCTGCTCTATGCCTCCTCTCTTTTCCAGGTACAGATCCTTTATACTAGATTTTTTATACTGTCAAATCTACAAATCTGCGATTAACATGTACAGTGCACCCGGAAAGTATTCACACCCCTTCACTTTCCCCACATTTTGTTATATTACAGCCTTAATCCAAAATGGATTAAATTCCATTTTTTTCCTCATCAATCTACACACAATACCCCATAATGACAAAGTGAAAAAAGGTTTTTTAGAAATTCTTGCAAATTTATTGAAAATAAAAAACTGAAATATCGCATGTACATAAGTATTCACACCCTTTGCTATGACACTCAAAAGTGAACTCAGGTGCATCCTGTTTCCACTGATCATCCTTGAGATGTTTCTACAACTTGATTGGAGTCCACCTGTAGTAAATTCAATTGATTGGACATGATTTGGGAAGGCACACACCTGTCTATATCCATCCCACTGTTAACAGTGCATGTCAGAGCAGAAACCAAGCCATGAAGGCAAAGGAATTGTCTGTAGACCTCCGAGACAGGATTGTATCGAGGCACAGATCTGGAATAAGGCTGTAACATAACAAAATGTGGGGAAAGGGAAGGGGTGTGAATACTTTCTGGATGCACTGTATTTTGATTTTAATGTGGAGTAGGTTTACTTTCTTGCTTTTACCTTTTTCTTTTCGAAAAAAGTAAAATGGAAATCGTATTTTTCATTCTCTCATTTTTACTTTTACAATAACCCTGGTCTTGTGAAGCAGGTGGAGTTACAGGCAGTCAGATGATGTTTCGAGACAGGAAATTCTGTGAAACTCATTGGAATATTTTGTCTTTTGTAGTGGTAATAAAACTATTGTCACCTATGTGACATTGTCAGATTGCTGAACTTTTAAATAACACTTTCTGTGACTGTATCCTGAATATTTTGTTTACTGTACTATTGTTGTTAATAAGCTCTCTCCTAAATGAATTTCTATAAGATGTACCATCACAGATTTTAAAGAAAAGTATGTTATCCGAAGTCTTTTAATAAGACCAAATGTAAATCATGTGCTTTATATAGTTTGGTAAACAGATGATTTCAGGTGTTGAGATGCTGATGGTTGTGTGAAGGGTGAATCCAGCAGAGCCAGTCACACTGAGGTTTGTTTTCTTCTGTAGGGCAGCGTTCCTCCAGTTATGGCGTTTCACCTCGGTTCTCTGGGTTTCCTGACACCCTTCAAGTTTGAGTCATACAAGACTGAAGTGGCCAAAGTATTTGAAGGTAAATTGCAGCTTTATATGAAATACTGGTTTAATGTTTCATGTTGTTGTCATTTGTATGTGAATGTAAAAACTAAATCTGTGTAATATTCAAACTCATTCTCTCCTGAGAGGTTAGACCTAGAAACATCATCTTCACTTTTGTGTTAACTTGTCCATCTGCATGTGGGTTTTCAGGTAATGCAGCCATCACTCTGCGCAGTCGTCTGAAGGTGAAGGTGGTGAAGGACATGCTTCAGAGAACAGGCCAGCAGCCGTACAACCGAGAGCCCCCGCAGCAGCAACCAGAGCACAACGGACTCCTTCCTCACGGACACACTAACAGTGAGGCAGGCAAGGTCACCCTGCAGCTACAGGTGAGGACAAAGATGTCCAGATGGAGATCAGTGGGCCAATAAGCCACTGGACATATTACTTACATTAAATAAGCTTGGTAGGGTAGATGTTTCAGTTTCAAAGTCCTTGAGAGTTTAGTTCTTTGTTGTTGAAGTGTAATAGAAGTCATATGCTAATAGTTTGGATAATAGTTGAGAGGTCAACAGAAAAGTGCTTGTTAAGATGAAAAATAGACAAACCAGTTGCATTTTTAGAAATTTGGGAACCACGTCCTGCTCTGAGGAAGTACTTTCTGATGACCCACGAACTATTAGGTCGGAGACTGTGGTGCTGAATTTCGATGATTGGTTAAAAAACAAACCCATGGCTGCTACAAGCTGTGTACAGCTTTATTCACACAATACGGTAGCACTATGTACTACCGTATTGTGTGAACTATTTTGTTAAAAACAAATTAATGTTCTCAGCTTCGCAGAGAGATAAAGAGAGAGTGTATGTGAGAATGTGTTGAGAGTGTGAGTGAACCAGAGGAACAAATTTGCTGATTGTTTCATTGCAGTTACATATGAAAGAAGAAAGAAACTAAAAGAAGCTACATTTTCTGAAAACAATTTATGCTGAAATTTTGCAGTTGGGACTTTTGGAATAGTTGAAATTCAAACCAGCTGAAATGGCAGTTAGTGATTAAAATGCTGAAAGAAGTTGACATCAATTTAAGTGTATGTGATAAATTAAGATGAAATGTTGGTTGAAGTGGAAGTGCTAAGAGACCTATAAGATTTATAAACTGAAAAATGATGTCGACTGAAAGCAGATGTTCACAGTGTGGGAACAGTGAAATTTGTGTGAGTTAGAAGAGCTGAAGAAATTTTTTTGTAGTTCAAAGGTGAAGATCAGAGATCTGAGAGAGTTTGAAGTGTCAGCTGAAGTGTTAGAACTGAAATTGGTTCAAATGTCATCTGAAGACAAAGAGATGGAAGCAGTCAAAATGTCAGGTGATGTGGAGGGGGTGAAAGTAGCTAAAAATTCATTTAAGAAGTAAGAAATATAAGTAGTTGAAGGAAAAAAAAAAAGAATAAAAACTGAATAAAGTCAGGTATTTACTAGAACAGATAAATAACCTCAAGTCACTCAGCAGATTGTCCACTTTGTATCAGACACTCTCCTTTTCCAGCTCTGCATGCTTCCTTTGCATTCAATCATTACATCCACTCGCACAACAGAATACTGACTGTTGTTTCCTTTTGTGAGAAAGTTGCATCCCAAATACTGTCATTTCCTTTTATTGGACTAATTTGTCTGACTGTTCTGCAGATGCAGTGGAAACGCAAACAAGGGTGTGTAAAGGGAACTTTAATTCCTCTGGTTCCATAGTTCATGGAAATATTTGGTAAAAAAAAAAGAGCTGGTGTGACTGCATTTTGTCGTCTTTATTAATTCCTGATCATCACACGCTTCAAATGATGCTGTAAGCGCCATAAAGTTGATGGCTTGTGTGTGTGTGTTTCATCCCAGGTGTGTTTGTGTGTGCGTACATGTGTACAGCTCAGCAAGAGCGAACATCAGCTGGGTTGCCATGGCGACAGTCATAATAAAGTTGATATGGGAGAGAAAGTCGGATGTTGTGAAGTTCTGTTGAGCCAGTTGCCATGGAGACCATGGCGTCTACAGTGCAGTCAGTATTTAATGAGCTCTGACGCTTTCGGTCTGACACACTCTAACTAAACAATGTGCCACACTGCTGCAGTTATACACACACACACACACACACACACACACACACACACAGAGTGCGGTAGTTTGTCATTTTCAGTACAGCTCTTTCCTCTCTCCCTGGGGCTTTTCGTCTCATCGATAAAAGACAGTGATGGATTGTTCTGGTCTTTCAACCAGATTTTGACCTCACATTACATCACGTCTGCTGTGTCCACCAGCAGGATGTTTGCGTTGTGCGCAACTGACGTCAGTACATCTGCCAGACATCACTGCTCAGCGCCGCAGTATTTTGTGTGACTGACTGAAGTGGGGAACATGATCTGTACGCTGCCTGTCTGCACACTAGCATTTTTCTCTGCTTGTAGTTTCCTCGTATAATGTGGGATTGTACTTCGTCTGCGGCTGGCTGATTTATTATTGTTATTGAACTGCATTGATGAAATTTACTCTCACATTTACTGTCTATGAAAGAGAATTACATATTGAAGAATGACGTTTTGTGAGGATGGATGTTGTCAGGATATACATCCCAATCTAGTTGTTCAGTGTTTGGTGGCTGCACAGTTATGTCAGGTTATCCCGCGTCACATTGAAGGCAGTATAGTGGTTTTATCTTAATCATTTCTCATCACAGAGGTTTTGTTTGTAATAACTTTACTTGCTTGTTTGTTCGCTGGATGTCTCAAAAAGTAATTAAGATATTCCAGTGAAATTTTGGTGCATATTTAGGCCATGGACCAAGGACAAACTGACTGTTTTTGGTGTAGATTGCGCCACCATGTGGGTATTTATAAAACACTTTACATTTAATTTAGTTTCTTGGGCTTGTACTGATTTCAAGATCAGTATATCACCACCCATTTCTACATTAAAGATTTTTTTTTTTTTTTTCACCATTTTTAACTTTCATAGCCCTCCTTCTGTACTTTTCATCCAGTCTGTGTCATAGTTGGCACAAAACATTTTCTGAACCTTGAACAAAAGCCATTCATTTTTTTTTTTTTGTGTCCATTTTCCTGTGTTTAGCATCCTAAATGTACATTTTTGCATGTTATACTATATAAATACATAAACACATGAAAACATTTATGGTATTTGGTCTATAGATGGCACTGCTGTAACCTATTTGATTTCTGTGGTCAGAAGTCAGTGACCATGAGTTTCACTTTGCTTGTACAAAGCCTTAATGTTCCCAAACAGGATTTAGATTTTCTTAAAAATTGACATGATCATATTTCACCATTTTGATTAATTGACCGATCCAGATTAAAAACTATTGAAACATCACATTGGAAGACTTTAGTCATTAAGAAATTTTCTAATGTTAACCACGGTCTGTGTGTTATACAGGTGTTGAATGAGGTGGTGGTGGATCGAGGCCCGTCTTCTTACCTGTCCAATGTCGACTTGTACCTCGATGGACGACTCATCACCTCAGTGCAGGGAGACGGTGAGGACAGACATACACCTGTCCCCTGCCATATGATGTCACTTTTTTGCAATGGGGTCACAATGTGTAATATGGAGACACAAAGTATTATACAAATGAATCAAATGTGGTAGATCAACATGGTGAACTGCCTCCCTGTCTCTGTCCTCCAGGTGTGATTGTGTCCACACCTACAGGCAGCACAGCATACGCGGCTGCAGCAGGAGCGTCAATGATCCACCCCAATGTGCCCGCCATCATGGTCACCCCCATCTGCCCACACTCGCTCTCTTTCAGGCCGATCGTTGTCCCTGCTGGGGTGGAGCTCATGGTAATGTCTCACTGTAACATAAACAGCAGTCCCTTCATACACACCTGGCAAACGCTCACCTGTTGACTAATTGAAATTCTAAAATGGTCCTCTCACTTCTGAAGGGCAGTGTCCTTCAGTCCCTGTTGATATTTCACTACAGTAGCATATGTGTTTATTCTTCTGAGGTACAGTATTCAAGGCCTCTGCTCCCTAATTGATGCTGACCTCTTTATAGTTCACTAACAAACGACCTAAAGGGACGGCACTTTCATGTCCCTCTACCGTGGTACATGATAAACAGGATAGTATGTCATCATGCTGGCATCTGTGGCTCTGTAGACACACTGTTGTCAACTCAATAACTGAAGTAGAAACTTCACACTTATCCCACTGGTACCCCACATGGAGTAGATAATATGATTAGATTTTGCCTTGCTGCATACATTTGCATATTAATAAGGTAAAACAGACTTTTTTTTTTTTTTTAAACTTCTGTTAGCATTATTAATGAAAACTACTAGTATTTTGAGCATACATGCTCTACTATCAAATTAACTCGCCACTTTTTAGCCATGCTAGTGACATGACTCTAGGGATGGTAATGTCTGTGAGTCAGTGCACTGCTTTGGTCCAGACTGAAATATCTCAACAACTGTTGGGTGGATTGCTGTGAAAACTTGTAGAAGTTCATGTTCGCAGAGGTTGAATCTGACTTACTTTTCCTCTAATGCCAGTTTGGATGAATTTTCACGAAATTTGGTACAAATATTCCGGTCACCCCTTAAGATTAATACTAATCACTTTGGTAAACCTTTAACTTTTCATCTGGCACCACCATCAAGTCAGAATTTTGATTTATCCAATATCTGCAAAATTAATAACATTCCCATCAGCCTCATCTCTACTTTGTGTTTACTGCGAATTAAGAAATATTAGCACGCTAACATGCTAAATTAATATGGTGATCATGGTAAACATTACACCTGCTAAACACCAGACTGTTAGCATTGTCATTGTGACCATGTTAACATGCTGAGATGAGCCTCTAGCTCAAAACACCACTGTGCCAAAGTAGAGGCTAGCATTCTGTCCTCTTCTCTCCTAAAACAGATCACTTTGTCTCCAGATGCCAGAAACACTGCCTGGGTGTCGTTTGATGGCAGGAAGAGACAGGAGATCCAGCATGGAGACTGGTGAAGTTCATTCACTGTCATTATCTGCCGACATGTCCTTAGACAGATCTCTCTTTTTCCTCATTTTAGGATTAGGATTAATTTGCCTTCTGTTTCCCTCCCAACAGCATCAAGATCACTACATCTTGTTACCCTGTGCCATCTATCTGTTGCCATGACCTGGTGTACGACTGGTTTGAAAGCCTGGCTCAGTGCCTGCACTGGAACGTACGCAAGAGGCAGGCGCGACTGGCAGACATCTCGGATTCATCGGACACTGAAAACTGAGTCAGCGGGTGTTTTGACGTACCTGAGTTAAAGACATTCAGCCGACGCTCTCCACAGCAGCTGAGTAAGTGAGAACAGAGTGATCAGGTTTGTTCCGAGACGACAATTAGGTCACCCTGCAAACATTTTCCTGACAGAAACACTCGACTGTGACAGTGAGAGCGCATGTGTCTTCAGCCAAAGCAATGTTACATTAGTCGTATGAATAGCATGTACAATGATCATACTGTATATTCAGTATTTTATACACTGAGTCATCATCTCATTACATTCCAGTATATACACACTGCAGTTTCATAGCTTACAGGGAGAACGCATGTCTCTCAACTTGGATATGAAAAAAAGTCTATTGTTACTTAAATGATACATGATGCATAATCCTGTGATGTGATCGATGAAACCTAAAGCTCTTCATGAATATTCTGAAAACTGTTTTCTTTGGACTTGAATCACTTACTCATCAATGTGATGATCAGTGTATAAGATGTAGATGTTACTAGCATGACTGTGAGGTTATAGGTAGAAATACACTGTTAACACTGAAATTAAGCAAAAGGACTGTTTCTTCTGAACTTTAATGTATATTTGTACATACAGGATTCTAGGATGAATTTATTTAATGTCGTATTTATGTAATATTTAAATTTATTTCTAATACTGAGTCAACCAAAGAGTGCTGTATGTGATTGTTCTCCGCTGTACAAACATATTGTACAATTTTCTCAGTCCTTTTACGTCCTACCATCTACGTGTCCTGTTACTGACATTTTTAAGTTGTTTTCAAAACTTTTGTGCCCCAGTCTAAATTCTGCGGAAAGATTGCATGTGGCAGGGATAAACAAAATGAATCGGAGAATCTTAAACCAGCTCTCATTTTCATGACCGTTAAACTGTCAAAGTCTGTAGCAGGAGAAGGTAGTGAGAAAATAAATTTCTAAACTTTCCAGCTTTTTTTGGTTTAGTCTGACTTTTGTGTGAATCCAAACTTTCTAAATCATCCTGCGGATTAAGTTCTTGATTTCTTTCTGATGTTTTTCAGACCAAAAAAAGTAGTCATTGAATACCCATAACAATATCCCACAGTACGAGGTAATATCATTAAATGTGTTTGATCAAAAGTTCAAAACCCTCAAATATTCAAATAACTATATATAAGACCAAGAAAAACATCAAATCCTAACAACTGGAATGATCAAATTTTTTTGTATTTTTCAGGAACAAGCACATTTTAGGAATCTTTTTTTGAAAAAGACTCAAACAATTAATCGATTATCAAAACAATTACTGTTTATTTTTTAACTTTTTTATTGTCTGTTAGCCATATATATATTTATAGGTAACTACAGCTAGGGATCAATGTCACACCTCCGGTGTTTATTGCTGCAGCCATTGATGGATGAACGGGCCCTCTGGGCACAGGTCCAGGGGCCTCTCGAGCCCCTGGACACAGCTGTTGTTGTTTTGTGTCTCTTTCAGTCATTGTCAATCCAGAGCTGCAGTTCATGCATTATTATTGATTGATCTGAAAATTATTTTTCCATTAATCATATTGTTTTTTGCTCGAGATATTCTGTCGTTTAATAAAGACGACAAAGAAAAACTGCAAACACATTTGAGAAGCTGGAGCCTGAAAATTTTTTGGCACCTCTCTTTTAAAATTGACTATTTATTTATCAAAACAGTTGGAGATCATCTGTCCTTCAACTGATTGAGTTAATTCTTTTGGCTCTGGTACTGTGTAACCAGAAATATCCCAGAGAAAATACCACAGTACTCATGTGCTTTCTATATTTTTATTGCAATGATAAGATACAGATATATTTCCAGACATCCAATTTTATTAAATTATACTCCAATATTGCATGAGACAGTCTTCAGAATGACACTGATCCAAATGTGGACAACTAGGTGATCAAAAGACAGTTTTTGACCGGAGATAAAACACGGATGTTTTACAGTTTCACTTTTATTTCCCCCAGAAATGTGCGATGAGAAGCAGCAGCATAGAGAGTAATAATACTACAATATACAACAGACCGATACTGTGCAACAGTCAAGAACAATTGGGAGAATAATTTATTTTCTCTCTTTTGTGAAATGGTTTTGCCAATATTGAGTGATTGGCAACTCGGACACAGAGATGCACTTTGCCCGTTTGGGGAGAAAAAAAACAAACAAAAGAACCAAAGTAGAAAACAAACAAGAGCAACAACATGGTGGTGTCTGAGTTAGAAAGTCAAAGAGCTACAAACCTCAGAGGGATTACAGGAGAACAAATGACTGAATCCGAGAGATGAGTTCATTTTTAGGCAAAGCAAAAGGACAACTGTATGGAATATATTAAAATATTGTTTTTGCCACGTCAGATTATGTGGGAAATGGCAGGTTTCTCTCAGTGTTGCACAAGCCACTGGTTTTATAACGTCAGTTTAACGACTGACTGTTGTTAGTGAGAGAAATACAGATGTGGCAGCGCACAACAAACCAACCAGGTCACACATTCAATGTTACTGTGGCAAGTATAAAAAAAACCCAACAAAATAAACAAAGATGCTGATATCTAATAAATTCCCGCAGTTTTCTAATCCCAGATGTTACCTTTTTAAATAATGAGTACACTCTTGATGATCGTATAAAAACAAAAATTAGCATTATAAACACTTAGGAGGTATAATTATTATTCCCAATACAAAAGAAAAGGAGAGAAAAAGCTGTTTTATAGACTAATTATTGTATGTATATATTTGATATATCAATAGAATCCATATATAAATGATACATTTCTATTTTTTATACTTAAATATAATCCTCGCTATGACTAAAGAGCATCTAAGACATTTTCTAGCCACAAGATAATGTGAAAGAACAGCTTGGACCACGGCCGGCGGGTACTGGGCTCCGATTGGGAACGAAACTGTCGAGCTTGTACCGGCCGGCGGAGCTGGATTCATGAACAACGCCCACTATTTTCACATGTGACAGCTTGTGCGAGACTAGACAGGACTGGTTTGGATGAGAGTCTAGTGCGAACACCTTTTAAACGGTTTCATTGAGACCAAAAATATTTATTTAGCTAGACATCAACAACCTTATGCTGTGCTTTTTTTCCTTCTCTTTATGTTGTCAAAGATGTGAAAATTTTGAGGAGCAGGACATTGCAGTTACAAAATGATCAACGAATTAACAAAATGTACCCCTCGCTCTCACACTCCATGTTAAGTCAGCATGCATAACATCATTATTAGTTGTGTTTGGCACTAGAGTTTGCTTCACTTTTAATCTAGTTCTGTTGCAAATAAATCTTCGATCTTATATCTTCTAGCTTTAGTTGTACAACAAATGCTGCAATTGTTTTTTAAAAAAGAAAATTAAGTGCGCCAGCTGTGTCCCAGTTGCTCACATTTAATCCTAAAGATGAGTCCCACATTATTAAACATAAAATGTGAGAGGATTGCACTAAGATCATCAGCCATTTCTTAAAAAAAAGTTTTATTACTGACAATGGCAAGTACCTCAAAGAGCCGTACTACTCTGTTCTCCAAATTCTTTACCCAGCCGCAATGTTTTTTTTTTTTTTTGTAGTAAACTACAGGATTTGGTCCACCCGGCTTCGTTTCAAAGCAGACACGCATGTTAGTTTGCTTAAGGTGCTGCCTGAGAAAGCTATCAGACCCAATGGCATTCAACAGGATGTGAAGCGTGCTCCTGCAATAGACTGATCACCAGAACAACAGAAAGAAAAGGGGCTTTCAGGCTTTCTCCAGAACTGTCATGATTGTACCAACAACATGGACGAGGATTCGGATTCGGACAAAGTAGCACGTCTTCTCTTTTGGGTCAGTTTAGCTTGATAGCTCTCACTCATTTGACCTCACTTACAAAACATCCAAATGAAATTAAAGACTGTGGACATAAATAAAAACATTTTGAGCTGAAATGACACAAAGAAAAAAGCAACTTCTTGACATGAGAAATGAAGAAAAGGAGAAAAAGAAAAAAAAGATGTTGTTGGTCTGATGGGATTTTGTTGACAACTTCCTCAGGCAAACGTCTGGTGGCAGTTTTCATTTGAACATAAATAACATTTGGGTGGGAGGAATCAGATCCACCGTAAGGCTTCTTCTATTTGTTTTTTTTTTTTTTTTTTTTAAATTTTTTTCCCCCCATTGTCATAGCCGTTAACTTTTCAGGGTTGTGTCTATCCTGGTTCTGGTCTATCGGTGCTGTTTTAGTGGAAGATCTCAACAAGAAGAGATGGAGGCTCTCCTCGGCCTCAGCGGGCTCAGAGAGGCCGGACTATCAGGTCCTGCATCACAGGAGGGAGGGAGGGAAGGACAGAGAGAGAAAAGTAGAGAGTGATGGGATTGTAAGAAGTTTATGTTTCAGCAGTCTGGGCTTTAGTCTCACTCCCACCCTCTTCTTTACTCTCTTGCGTTTCCTGGTCTTCCTCCTCCTCCTCTTCCTCCTCCGTGTGCTGTTCCAGCTCTTCTCTGGTGATCATCTCAAAGTCGTTTCCGTTGCTGTGTTGCGAGCCTTCGTCCTCACGCCGGTCGCTGTCTGTGTCCGAGTGGCGGTCCGGCCCCGTTCCCTCCCCCTCAGCTTCTTTACTCTCCTCTCGCCCTGTCTCTTTGCTCTCCTCCTCTTCCTCCTCGTCTTCGTCATCGCCGTCCTTCTTCTCGCTGTCTGACTTCTCGTCGCTGTCCGATTTCTGAGCCTTGGTGGAGGCGGCGCTGTCCTTCTCGTCGGTCTTGTCAGAGCCCTTCTTGTTGCTAGCTCGCGGTCCTTTGTACTCATGAGTGTAGAGCGGCCGGAACGAGTCGATGAAACCAACGTCTGCTGTCAAGTTGGGGAGGAACCAGAAGTGATGGCGCCCACCGGTCACCAGCCAGATGATCAGGAAGAGGATGCAGCGGGCTGAGGAGACAGGAAACAACCAGTGAGATTAAATCTTTAAATACAGCAATTTAAATATCAAACAGACAACTGTCTTCACCTTTAGTGTAATTCAAATGTAGATCAAAACTTACCTAGTACTTTGGTCTACTTGTATTTTGTTTCATCTTTTATTTTTACTCAATTTTATCCCTTTTAGTTGACTTTATTTTTCTTTATCTTGCATTTTAAATGCAATTGTAGTGCATTTTTATCTTTATATAAATCACTTTGAATTGCCCCTCTGCTCGATAGGTGCTATAACTGCTACAAATAAACCTACACAACAATTGCAACTAACATTTTTAGCAGATACATTTTCTTAGTTTGTAGTTTAGTTAAATGGCAGTAGATGTCTTTCAGTACATTTAAAACCATTTTAAGGAGTCCAATAGGCAAACAGATTTCTTTGACCACATACTTACCGACAGCTAGAAGCAATATACTGGCAACGAAGCAGCCTGCTGCAACACTTAGATAGTAAACTCCTACACGCATTTCTGCTGGCCACAGTGGGAACAGTGTGGCTGCGATCACTGCGATGACTGAAACACAGAACACACAGACGGTGTGAGGATTAAAAAAAAGGTAAAATCAGTTGCGGTCAGTAACAGATACACTGATCAGCCACAACATTAAAACCAGTTACTTGTTTGTACTATTGTCCTTATAGTGTTTTTTACTGAGTGTCATTTTTCAATTGTTCCCAAAGAGGAGTGTGTGTGTGGCCACATGCGGCCACACACACACACACACACTCTGAACTGTTCAGAAAGGTGCTGGTGTTCATCAGATGGGACGGGCCTCGTCACCATGGTAACCAAGACCAGACAACTGAATGGCAGTGGTGATATGTTGAAAATTGCTATATGGACATACACCCTAAGCTATGATATTTAGGCTAGGCTAATATTAGCTGATACTGTATAAATCATGTCTGTGTAGGCTCAATATTTTTAAAAGCCTTAATTTTACATCAATCAGCCACAACATTAAAGCAGGTAACTGGTTTTAATGTAACCCTCCATTCACTTGTTGTTCAGGAGAACATTCATCAGTGACTCACCGAGGATCAGCCCCATGGCAAACGTCTTGAAGTGGACAGGATCATAAATCCACACGTAAACCTGAAGTTAAGAGGCACGTTTGTGTTTACACTGTCTTTGAGCATTACAAACACTTATATATATTTGTTCTCTGTGCACACTCACCTCATTTCCATCCAGGAACATCTGATCCTCGTGGGGCTCCAGTTTAAACTTCTTTTTCACTTCTTTCTTCTTCTTGGGGGTTCCAGGACTGTCATCCTGTTAATTCAAATAAAGATTACACTACATTATAGTTTCATGAATAAGAATCTAATTTACTCAAAATAAAATGTTATAAAAGGGACAGTGTGACCTCTTGGTTAGTGGACAGTTTGCCAGAGCCCCCTGAATGGTCTCATTCAAACGAATGAGAGAGCAAAGGTCAGTCAGGGTGCGGCCTTACATCCACATAATCCAGTTAAATTTGTAATTGCATCTTTTTTCTCTCCATTTCAGCCTAAGGTACTAAAGTGACCTGAGGCAGCTCAGCGAGTGTCAGGAGCTGTGAAGCAGTAAAGTTAAGAAGACGCCAATAGAGCCAAATATACAACAGAGCTGCTGTCATCCCAGATTTATGTGGATTTTGTCAGATGACGTCATGATTATAGAATAATGACTGTAGCACAGCAGCTTCTGAATGACCGCTGCTCAACATGAACAAAGAACAGCCGTAGTCATTAATCTCCATCTATGTTGATTCTGTTAGAAAGTCTTAATTAAAAGCAGCATTTCAAATAGCGAAACTGGCAATAGACTGATAACACAATCAAAAACAGCAAACAGGCATTTGGCACAGAAACTGAAGCTGTTAATTTTCCAGTCAGTGATAAATTCTGTTTTCACTAATCCAGACCAGACATCATGTACACGAGCAGCTTTTTTCCATGACTTCTACAGATCTGTCACTCTGTTTACTCTAAACCTGTACAGCAAAGTCAATATCCACCCCCATTTACTGTCGGGTCAGGAGGCCGATCAGATCAGCCGTGTCATGTTAACTCTGACTGGTCATAGAGCAAACATGCTAACCACTGAAATCAGTCTGGGGAAAGTCTGTGCACTGTGCTACACTGATAACCCTGCTTCAAATGGATCCCATTGTCAAAGCAGTAAAAATGCTCCATCAAACGTTACTAGCGTTCAACAGTAAAGCAGAAACAAATGGCTTTGCTGTTGTCAGCCACTACATTTGAAGCAGAGTATGCATCACATTTCTTATTGTGCTATATAACTGAGCTTCCAACGGTAATAAAAGTGTCTTGTTCGGACAGGTATGTGTGGTTTTATCTTCTAACAGAGGGTGAGAGTGTTGGATCACGTACGCTTTTCTCTTTCTTGGTTTCAGCAGCTTCAGACTCTTTCTTCTTCTCTTTCTCCTTCTTCCCTTTTTTCTCCTCCTCTTTGCTGCTGTCGCCTTTGGCCTTCTCTTTCTCCTTCTCTTTCTCTTTCTTGGCGTCTTTCTCCGGTTTTTTCTTCATCACTTTGAGAGCCCGGTGGAAGAACTGCTTCTTTAGAAGTCTACAGAGGAAGAGAGAGAACGTCTGATTATTAAGGGCCAAAAACATTTATTTATTTTGGATCATTACTGTTCAAAAGGAATCACCAGCGCTGTGCACAGGCTCAAGTCTAAGAAAATTATCATTTCAAGCCATGATTAATTGAAATTAATCAGCATATTTAAGCAGAAATGCCAAAAAGTTATATGTTCCAGCTTCGCAAATGTTAATATTTGCTGATTTGCACCTTCTATGTTTTCGGAAATTGTGATGGACAGTCACTAGTTACTGGATTTTAGAAAATAATAAGTAAATTTGTCTGTAATGATAATAACTGTTAGCGGCAGCACTACATGCCAGAAACCATATTGTGTGTGTATGTATCCTAATGATGGATACCTTGTTTTGGAATAAAATCCTGCCCGTGAATAATGATTTTTCGTTAATTTCAGAAGCCAACCTGTTGCAGTAATCCAACACAGACTCTCTGGTGGTGAACAGAGCCTCCTCTCCCTTCTTAGCCTTGGCCCACTTGGAGTCCAGCAGACAGTCCACTGCCTTGGAGGCTAAATGTAGGGACATTTAAGACAGACATTAGAAAAACATAGTGTCACTGGGCCTGAAAATGTCATGCGGTGATTGTCTTGTAAATTATTCAATTTTAGCTGAAAATGTGTCATTAGTGTGAAAGACTTTATAGGCTACAATTATACTGTGCAAAAGTTTTAGGCACAGATGTTTAAATGTTTTTTCCATTACCCAATAAAATCAGGGAGGTATCTCATCAGTCCCAAATTCATTCTGCAGCAGGACAATGACCCAAAATACACAACCAGAGCTAGAACTATCGACAGTGACAAGAAGAACAAGGAGTCCTGCAACAGATGGAGTCAGTCTGGGATCACATGAAGAGACAGAAGACACTGAGAGAGCCTAAATCCACAGAAGAACTGTGGCAACTTCTCCAAGATGCTCGGGACAACCTGAGCGCAACTGTACCAAGGAGAACTCATTGTAGCAACTTTAAAAATGGCTGCTCATCCATTTATTTGACAACAAGTGTAACAAATGAAAATAATGGCTCCAGGTTGTAGACATACAGCAGCTGACATCGACATGTGATGGTGACGATGAGAGGAATAACTGGCCTCAGCAGTCATACCTTACTCCAACCACAACCACTGACTCAACAGCATTTCCCAAAATGACAAAGGGATTCTCACGTACCACAGAAAAAGACAAGTATAAATACTGTGTGGGAGGAAAGTGAAGCGGAAAGATTTGTTTAAGAATTTGACAACTGTTCAGCAACGTGGCACAGACTTTTCAACACAGCAGTGGCTTCATTTACTGTGAAAAATTCAAACACAACTGAATCTGTTCAGTAAACACGTCAGTCTGTGTGTTCGACAACAAACAGGGGGCAGGTTTTCGACAGTTATCTCCTGAGTCACACTCCCACCCAGAGCTGAGGTTGTGTGTTGTCATCTTTGCCTGTTGCCTCACAGAAAACGAACACTAACCAATGAAGTAGTCGACTCGGTGGCCCATCATGTTCGTGGACTTGGTGGGGCAGTTGAATCGGAGGTACTTGGCCACTGCTTTCTCCTCCTTGGTGGGCTCGCTCACCTCCTGCAGGGCCAGACAAATGCACACAGATTAAGACACACACCCACACACACATACATACAGAAACAAAATCAAAGTCACAATCTGGTAAAATGATACCTTATTATATTCTGGCACTGAACTACAGAAAACCAACAGTAAATCTCACAGCTACATCTAGAGTTGGATACAGAGGTGAAACAATTGATTAATTGATTAGTCAAGTGAAAGAAAAGGTCAGAAATTACTCAAACCTAAGTTTTTTCACTATTTTCTGATGTTTTATAGAAAAAACAACAAATTGATTAATTGAAATAATAATCACCAGATTACTCAATAATGAAAATAATTATATAAGAAGTTGAGAATCGAATCAATAACTGACCGTACTGAATCAATCAGGACAAACCTGAGAAATGAGCCAACGCAAGGCAGGAAATATTATACATTCACATATGGTGTTATATTTCTTGTTATTAATGTAAGAGTGACCACTGATTGTTGGATGTATCATCTAGCTCTGACCACATCACAAGTTGATAAAGGCATTTACAAGCAACATACGACAAAATGCCATAAGAACCGTGTGCAAAATACTGGTACTACCTGTGAGACGCTTGTTGACTGTGCCAGAGTGGTTTTTTACAGTTGCTCTCTATTTTGCAGTGTTGTTGAATTGTGCATTGTGTTATCTTGAGGTAAACCTATGTGTACCTATATATTAATATAAACTATGGCCTCAATAATGATTGACTGAATGTTGAACATCATGAACTTCAATAGAAAATGAAAATAATGATCAGTTGAAGCCCTAGGGGTGAGTCACTACTGTAAAATCAAGTTACAGCCTTTTAATTTATCCAACCAACCTCATACTACCGTAGAAACAGGTAATAACTCAGTCTTTACCGTCCTTTAGCACCAAAATTAACATAATGGCTTTATCTGCAGGCAGCGGTGCTGGGATATTTGATTCTTTACATAACACTCCCAACTTTTTGTTATCAGATCTGAGCAGTAACTGCAACAAGAGGAAGACTAGGCCATCAAACAAGCCTTTGTTTAAAGATGCAGGTATCAGTCACACAGCTCAGTTACACGACACCCCTACACAGAAAGCTCTCTGTCACCGTCTGTAGGATCCACCTGGCTTGATGCATGAGGATTAGCTGGTCTCTTTTAACCGTGCGCTCATGAAGCAAGCAGCTCTCAGGTCTTGGTCACAGCCATAGTATGTGAAGACTGTCTGCTAGTGCACCACACCAAGACTGGTCTGTTAAAATCTATATCCAAGTTACGGTTTTGGGTAGAGATGTACCCCATCTCAACCCATGAATGCTGTAAAGCACAATGATAAATTGCACTTGCATAATCCATACTAATTATGATTAAAAAACAAGATAACAGTTATGTAATGTAGACTGGTGATCTTGGGAAGTTTTCATTGTGGTTCACTCATTAAGGAGTTAACAGTATGTGTTGTTATGCAACTGAACTTGAACATGCAGAGACCTGCACTTGGTTGGGTGGTATATTAAGAACACCTACCGAAAACTAATGTACTCTAATACCCTGCAATAAATCCTTCCTGCATGAAGGTTATAAAGGGGCAGCTGTTTTAGAGAGGTCCTGATTCAACTTTATGGTCATTTTGGAGACTATAGTTTATGGTACTAAAAAATGTGTTTCAAGTATTCAGGCGACCCATGATCGATTTAATTTGAGTGGACAAAATGCAGGCCTGTAGTATTGGAGCACTTAGTATCTGAATGTGCCAAGTGGCTGACAGACAAGTATACATCCATGTAATAACTGCGGCTTCAAACTCGGTTCAATTCTTGAAAGCTGTGACGTAAAGCACAATTAAACAACACATTTGAAAAATAAAGAGGAATTGCATCCAAACAGGAGATAGCTGTTGTGTAATGCAGTGTGATGATGTTGGTAATGGACAAGCCTCTTTTGGTTGCAATATACTCATAAATGAGATAACAGAATATGTGCAATGCAGCTGAATTCGAACGGCAGCAGAATAATAATGTCGGCCAGACACCCTGCTCACAATAGGCAATTTCAACATTCTCAATCATCTATAACTGAAACACATGGAGGGGAAGTTATGTAAGATGGGTGGTTTTGTCAGATACTATAAAGTCAACTGTCATTGATGTTAAAAAATAGAGGTACCTCTCAATATAACAGAGTAGAGTTCAACAGAATCACAAGCTACAGCCTATAAAATGGCCTCCTCGAAAAAAATAAAGAAGTGAAAAATACAATCTTCAGGGAGGCAGGATTTACTTGAGAAATGTGTTTGAACTGAATTACAACACATGGAGTAAAAACAATTCAGCTGTTCTTATCCCACTACTAGGACACAACTGCTTTGTTCCATTTCCATACTAGTACATACTAACTATATACAGTATGTACTATAATAAATTTCCAAAAGCAATGTAGAATTCCTATCATGGCTTCCCAGAGCCCAAGGGGACATCTTCAAATGTCTAGTTTTGTCCAACCAACAGTTCAAAACCCAAAGACATTCAGTTTACAACGACACATGACAAAGAAAACACTAAATCCGTACATGTTAGAAGCTGGAACCAGCAACTGCTTGACATTTTTACCCATAAAAGTTACCAAACATGAAATAATTAATCATTATCACAATAGTTAAATAATTCTCTGGCAATCGAAACAACATCAAAACCTACTTAGAGGAAGTTCATAGAATGAAACCTAAACACAGCTGATTTTTGAATGAAAACTAATCAGAGCCTGTTTCTTTCAAATTTTCATTTAAGAAGTTTCTAAAGTATCAACATAAAAGTAAAAAAAGTTCTTCACTGAGTCTAAGTACTAAGACACATTTATCAAGTAACTTACTCAGAGAAAGAAAAACGATCAGACATATAAGCTAACCCTACATCTGCGATTATGTACATAAAGTTTCAGTATAGTGGCTTTTGAGCTAGACCTGGTCCAATGTGGTCCATATGGGGTGAAAAAACAAAATCAGTAAAATCGCCCTTTTTTGTGTTTTCACTTATAGAATAAAGGTTTCACAAATCTGAAACTGGTATACTTATTGATCAGGTCCAGGTTTTACATGTTCATGTGTTGATCTGTACTTTCCAGGTCACTAATGTGGATTTTTGACCATTAGTGTCTGGCTATGATGGAATAACAGATCAGAAATGTGTATTGGTTTGGGAAAGGCTTGGGATCGAAAAATCGAACTACTAAGATTTTCTGTACGTGTATACGAGTGGTGTTTAAGTTGAATGAACCTGTAAGCACTCTATAAACTGTTGCTTTAACTGAGATCAGTGATCTAGTCTTTCCACTTCCTTGCTGCTACCTGCACAGTAATATACATTGTGATTCACTGTGTTGACCCAATATATATTATTAAATATATTGCAGAAGTAAAATTCGCACAGATTGCTCCACGTTATGTAAACACGTCTGGTTAGAGCTGACGCAGCTTAGCCAGCAAACCTTTAGAGCCAGTTCAATCCCAATGAAAACGGTTAACTATAGACAGCTCAGTAGTATAATAACGTTGATAGACTGCATATATATCAGCGTGTAAGAGCTACCGGTAGCGAAGATAGTAATTAGCCCGGAAATGTCTCTTCCAAAAGAAATACTGACATTTGTTTTCGCTAGCCAGCTAAAGCTAGCTACCTTTAGCCATCATTTGGCTTCATCCGCCGCCTGTTAACGGATCCACAAGGGGATACTGCCGTTAACAATCGTCCCGCAACAGGTCGTAAACCTGCGCCTGATTTTTTATTTGTTGTTCTTCATCTGACATGGACAGTGATTTTTTAAGACCTAAATGATGTTACCTGGATCCGTTTCTTGTGTCTCCTGCGCTCCGCCATGATCCTCCAACTCAGCTCCTCCGACGTGCGCGAGGCGGCGCACGCGCACAGCATGGAGTATCGCGAGACTAGCGGTTAGACGATTGAAAATCCCCCCCTAGTAATTTCGCCCATGATTGAAAGAGTTGAACTAACATTTTTACCACAGGCTGGTTTTGGCTTTTCTAAGCTTTCGACATTGACATTGTGCATTAAAATACTGCAAAGTCGCACCCTTTACCTTTAAATGTTTACATTTATTTAATTTATAATAATAATTTATTTTGATTTATTTGGAAAGCTCATTTTGCACCATCATTGTGATATGAATGGGGCTCTCATCTGATTGTCTTTAAATACCTCAAGTTTTATTGATTCAAATTTAATTTTAAATGTATTAATTTAGTAATCTAGTTAACTAGCCAGTCCTTTTAAACCAACATGGGCAAATCCTCAAGTTAGCAGTGAAAGAAATGGAAATTTGAACATCTGCATTTGAAGACTGAACACATTTATTTATTTATTTTGTATTTTTTCTGAGGGTGAGCAAATTTATTGTTTATGGGATTTGGATTGTTTAAATTCACTATCCTTTTTTCATCCTGACTATTTACATGATTATTTATTACATTACATTACTATTTACATTTCACAGACATAACTCATAATTACAAAAATTAATACTATAAACAAGACTCAAGAACATGTTATTTAGGACAGCTTGATCCCCCTGTTACCTTCACACATTAAATTCTTCTTTTGGATTATGCAAAGCCAGCCGTTTTTCTTAATAGAAAATTAAGTTATTGTTGCTTTTAATATTTATTTTCAATGATTATGAATTAATGTCATAATACTAAACATGTCATTGTTTTTGTTTACTATTTGTCTTGGTGTTTTCCTTCTGTGTTTCTTCTTTAGTATGTACCTTTTAATAGTCAATGAAATGTAATGACTTGTCAGGACCCCCTTGAAAATAGGATGATGCATTTAGAGAGGCTAATCATGTAAGAAAATAACTTCATCAGCAAATTCTCCTCGCTCTAAGTTGTCATAGTAATGTTCAAATTTAATTTTTTCCCCCTATAGCCACAGGTACAGGTAATAGATCTTGCCAGTTTTCAGGACTTTATATGTTTATTCTTAAAATAAATCATTCTTGATTGTCACTTATTTTTTCCTTACCATGACAGGAAGACAGTACTGCAGGTTTCTATGTAAAAAAAACACTATTTATACAATCCAAAAAACACAAAAGGTATCAAACATCCAAATCCAAAAATCTTTGATATTTAATTTTTTCATTACAAAATCCTTCCCATGTTATTTCTATGGTCTTTTATGCTGGCCTACTAGAGAAATGACATTTAGCAGCTGAAAAAAATAATTTTGAAGCCACAATCAGACATTTAGAGACGGCCTGTAATGTAAAAGAGAAAAGAAAAATGAGAACCCTCTTAGCGTCTCATAACTCAAAATCCCCGCCACTCCACTGTCAGAAATATATGCACATATATATATATAAAATACAAATATTTAGCAGACACCTGGGCCTAGTATGGACCTGTGTATCAAAAACCCAGGTAGCAAATAGTAAAAAAGCATCTTCAATCCAGTTAATCATCATGTAAACAAAACCACCACTGTGACAGCAGCAGTCCTTCAGTTACAGTGCCATGCCGTAGGTGCAGACTGGGCCTTGTTCGGTTCACATCTGTCCACATATCAGTGCCGATCAGGCTGTCTCACTGCTGGCAGATGGAGGGGAATTGTTCTCTGTCTCCTGAAGGTGCTCTGTGGATTTGAGGACATCAGGGTCTCTTGGACTTGCCATCATTTCCTCACTGTTGCAGTTAACAGGGGAGCCGATCTCTGAGGACCGGTCCCCGGGCTTCTCAGTAGTGGCGTGCAGGTTGGTGGAGGAGATTGGCAGGTTCATCATGTACAACATGCTGCCCAGGCGCTTGGACACCTGTGGAAGAATAAAAAGAGTTGACACATATTAGATCCACAGTGTTCATTTAATTGCTTTTGCTTGTCTATACTGCAGAGGACTGGGTGTCACAATTATCAACACCTGCGCTCCACAGGCCTTTCTCACAGATGACACAATAGGAGAAGCACAGGTGTAAATTATAGAATGAACGATGGCTGAACTCCATTTAGTTGCTTCAGTTTTTAATGACCCTGGTATCATGCATGCTCACTGGGACACTTTAATAAAACAGAGCCATTAATGTCTTTTATTATCTTTTATAAGCCTTTGATTATGATATTACATAAATCTGGTAAGATAATGTAATTAGATAAAATAGAGTTTAATTAATATTAAACACTCAGTGGTCACTTTATGGTGGCGCTAGTTAATGCATATATCTAATCAGCCAATCATGTGACAGCAACTCAGTGCAATGCAGACATGCTGTCTACTCTGTGTGCACTGTAAATACAACACACTTCAGTCATTTTATTATGGAGTTTTTCCTCATCCATATGGAGGATCTGAGGATAGACGTGTGATTTAGGGCTATATAAATAAGACTTACAAGAATCACAGGCTCACCAGCTTACACATCTCAACAGAGAGTGACCATGACAGGCTTATGTCAAAGTGGCACACATGCCCCATATTTCAACAGGTGATCAGACGGTTTCTTTTATGACAGGGGTTCAATCAGAGTGTGTGTTTCATACCTGTGAGCGGATCTTAAGAGCCGGCCCCAGCTTCAGCCCCAGTGTGTCTAGTAGATGCTCCTCTGAGAGGAGGGGCAGCGTCTCCCCATCAATCATGTGGTCCTTGAATGTCTGAAGAGTGCAATCACCCCGAATTAGCACAACAAAGACACAACAGAAAGAATATAGTACATCAGTTAAACACAAGTACCAACCTGAGCGTAATCTGAACATGTGGGTATACTGTTGATAAAGTTGTAAACATCATTCACTGTCCACTTCCTTATGTCCTCTGACACCTCATTACCATTGAGAAAGAGATTCGGTGGACCTGGCAAATAAAGAGTACATACAAATTAAATCATTGCTAAAAGAATCATTTTACAATTCCAGGCATCGTAATTACGCTTTGCATTTATTTCCCAAACTCACCAGGGGGAAGAAAACCATTTCCAGGGACGGGGAACATGTAAGGCATCCCTGTGAGAGCTCCACCTGCAGAGGGATACATGAATTTCTCCTGGAAAGCTGAACATTGGCTGGATATGTCTTTGTCATTTGTGCCACTGTTGGCCACATCAGAGCAACTCTCCTGACTGTTCACACAGGCTTTACGCAGGGCTGCCTCCCCTTCTTTGTAATTCTTCCTGCTTCCTGTGGCGTGTTCAGGGTCTATTTTTGCTTGATGGTGCGTTTTGCTGGCGGCACATTCCTCTCCCATGTCCCCCTTTGCCTCCACCTCCTTCTCTTCCCCTGATGTGGCTCCTGGGCTCTGCTCTACACTTTTATCTTCAGTTTGGCCCTTCAGGTTGGTCACATGGCTTTCTGCACTCTTGTGTGTGGTTGGTCTTCTGCCAGCCCTGCGTCCCCTCTCCCTGTGCAGCGTGCTGATTGGTGGGTAAGGGCTGGCTGACATGAGTATGCTGTTGGAGTGAAGTTCGTCCAGGGTAGGACGGTGGACGAAGACATCGTGGCCATCTGGCATGCGCTGACGACCTCTAAAGGCCATGGGGTTGGAAGGGTAAGACATGGGATTGTCAATTCCCATCAGTCCTTTCTGGTGAGCATTTTCCAGCTCCTTCTGATGCAGGATGGCATTCATCTCCATTCTGAATGAGAGCACATAGAAATGTGTTAGTTTACAGCATTTTTTCACACATGCCTAAAACTTTTGCAGAGTACTGTATGTCTAAGAATGCTTTCAAAAATATACATAATAATTTTTTATTTTTTTTTTATCAATTTACAAAATGCAAAGTGAGCAAAAAAATCTAAATCAAATCAATATTTGGTGTTACTACCCTTTGTCTTCAAACCAGCATCAATTCTTATAGGTACACTTGCACAAAGTCAGGGATTTTGTAGGACTATAGTCAGTTGTATGATCAACCAATTATACCAAACAGGTGCTAATGATCATCAATTTCACATGTAGGTTGAAACACAGTCATTAACTGAAACAGAAACAGCTGTGTAGGAGGCTTAAAACTGGGTGAGGAACAACCAAACTCTGCTACCAAGGTGAGGTTGTGGAAGACAGTTTCATGGCACAGGTCATACACCAAGGCAAGACTGAGCACAGCAACAAGACACAAGGTGGTTATACTGCATCAGCAAGGTCTCTCCCAGACAAAGATTTCAAAGCAGACTGGGGTTTCAAGATGTGCTGTTCAAGCTCTTTTGAAGAAGCACAAAGAAACAGGCAACGTTGAGGATCGTAGACGCAGTAGTCGACCAAGGAAACTTAGTGCAGCAGATGAAGAACACATCAAGCTTATTTCCCTTTTGAAATCAGAAGGTGTCCAGCAGTGCCATCAGCTCAGAACTGGCAGATACCAGTGGGACCCAGGTACACCCATCCACTGTCTGGAGAAGTCTGGCCAGAAGTGGTCTTCATGGAAGAGTTGCAGCCAAAAAGCCATACCTCTGAAACAAGGCCAAGCGACTCAACTATGCATGAAAACATAGGAACTGGGGTGCAGAAAAATGGCAGCAGGTGCTCTAGACTGATGAGTCAAAATTTGAAATATTTGGCTGTAGCAGAAGGCAGTTTGTTTGCCGAAGGGCTGGAGAGCAGTACAATAATGAGTATCTGCAGGCAACAGTGAAGCAGGGTGGAGGTTCCTTGCAAGTTTGGGGCTGAATTTCTGCAAATGGAGTTGGAGAGTTGGTCAAATTTATTCTGCAGCTGGACAACGACCCCAAACATACAGCCAATGTCATTAAGAACTATCTTCAGCATAAAGAAGAACAAGAAGTCCTGGAAGTGATGGTATGGCCCCCACAGAGCTCTGATCTCAACATCGAGTCTGTCTGGGATTACATGAAGAGACAGAAGGATTTGAGGAAGCATACATCCACAGAAGATCTGTGGTTAGTTCTCCAAGATGTTTGGAACAACCTACCAGCCGAGTTCCTTCAAAAACTGCAAGTGTACTTAGAAGAACTGAGGCTGTTTTGAAGGCAAAGGGTGGTCACACCAAATATTTGATTTCTCTTCTGTTCATTCACTGCATTGTGTTAATTGATGAAAATAACACTTCCATTTTTGAAAGCACTCTTAATTTACTGCATTTTTTTTTTTCACACCTGCCTAAACTTTTGCACTGTGTGTGTGTGTGTGTGTGTGTGTGTGCTACAGTAACGATGGAAACACATTGTCACGCAGTGTCAAAGCAGAAGGAACTGAATAAAATCTGAAAATGCTGAAAATGTCTGTTTTATCCAACAAAATGTGGTGCAGACTTTTGTGTAGGTGGAATGTTTTTGTCAGATGTTGATGATATTCTGCACGTGCTACCTGGCTATATTTTGCTTGTGAATGAGCTCCTGTCGCCGAGCAACTGTTTCCATGGGTTCTGAGGGTAAGAAGCCATAGCCAGCTGAGAAAAAAGAAAGGGAGACGGGCTGTTAGTACTCATTCACACTCCATTCAAACTATACAGACAGACTTCTCCTAGGCATGAATGCGTGATGGCCCGTCCATGCTCACCTGCTCCGGGGAAAGCCCTCCCAGGCAGGACATTGGCATGTGGGGGCATTGGTGGACCTAGGTGAGGCCCCATGTGGATCTGTCTGGTGTCAGAAGCTACCATCTCAGTGGGGGGAACCAACTCCCTGTTGGGAGAAAAGCATGGAAAAATTCATTAGTTCATTTAACATGATTTCTAGGGGATAAACAGAGAATAATGATGTTCCTCTTTCATGAGGAACTTAATTAAATAATTTAGATTTGATGCGAGGTCCCTCTACAATGGCGGGGCCACAGGATGGAAGATGGATGACCCAATGTAGTTTCAAATTTCAAACAAATTTGCGATTTATTAAAATTGTGTAGACTGAAATAACAGAGAAAACTTTTTTCCATAGAACTACTTTAAGATTTAAGAGTGAGTTCAGGTAAGGACCTCTCCATGAAGTGAGGTTCGAACTGCGCTGGGACACCCTGTAACCTCTGCTGCCCCTGGGCAAGGATCTGTGGAGCCATGGCCATCTGGTTCCTCATTATCAACTCCTGCCTCTGCCTCAGCTCTGCAAGAGAAGAAGAAGCACCACAGGTCACTTGGGGGCAAGTTTAGTCACAACACGTCAGACATGCTCTGATTGCAAAAGCTGGAGACTGCAGGTAACAAACACTAAAATCAATACATGGTAGACAAGGTCACAAGGTTGGTTTAACCTGTTTGGAGCTCCAGATTCAGACCAAATTCAGATGGTGTCAGGAAAATGTATAAATCAAAAAATGTTCTGCATGTAATTGAAGCTGTATTATTTTATTTAGTTTTTCAAATTTTCTTGGACTCCTGCCAACATTTTGTGTTGCTATGTTATTATTGGTTACTTTCCTCTGTTTTTCTTTCTCACCTCCAGCTGACATGCCGTTCACCAGACGGTACCAGTGTTTTTCATCCAAAGCCCCCTGCTCTCCCAGTGCCGTCATCTTCCTCAGCTGCTCCCGTGGAGTCATGACACACACAACCTTTGACCTCCACGTGAATATTGCTGAAGTTAAAAAAGAGGGTCAAATCAGGAGATGCATTCTGGAAAAATGGGACAACTTAACTGAAAAATGTACACTATAATATCGTGTATAATACAAAATGAGGTGAGTTTACATATTTTACATTTGTATAAGTGTATCATGGATTAAATTTAAATAACTGAAATTATAGATAAATACTATTCTCTCTGTGGCAATGCTGTGTATTTTTTCTTGCAATTTCCTGTTACTACCACTAGAGTGCAGTAGTTATCTATGTCGCTTAAAATAGCTGTTGGTCATAAGGTGACTGATCTTTGTGCTAGAATATATGTATAAACCTATATTTTTCCATTAGCGTGATACAAATGAGGAGTACAAATGCAAACATGGGCAAAACTGTTTTTTTTCATTCTGCTAAAACTATTTCGACAGAATAGAAAATTTATTTTATTTGTTGCAGAAAATGTCATGCGTCATGTCAGTGAACCCGTTTGAGCAAAAATATTTATCAAAAAATGTAAATTACATATTAAAATGTATATTATCATTAATTATTAATAAAAACGAAATATGTTGTTTTAATAATTTCATAAAATTTTCTAATAAATGAATGTATAATTATAACATTAATGGCCGTTGCAAACAAAGTTAGTGTATAAATTCCATGGTATGTGGCATTGGTTCATATATGCTTGTCCCTGTACAAAGAAATCTTAAATGAATAAATAAATGAACATAACTGAGATTTAAAAGAGAATAAGTATTAGAACCCTGGACCCACACAAACAATGGCCAAGTTCATTCCCTAACCTTTGACCCTTACTCTCACCTCTTACTTTAACCCTAGCATTAAGTATTAATCTTAAACCAACCTTAACCCTCACCGTAATGTAAACCTAATCCTTCATTTGAATTTAACCCCTAAATCCAAATCCTAACCCTAGCCCTTAAAGATATGAAGACCAGGAAAAACAATCCCTTATTGGAGGAATTTTCTCATCTTTCTATCCCTGTAAGCACACTTGGTCCCTTGGTAAGCAGAGTAATGAAGGGACGCACGTGTACACTCACGCTCGTACATACACACACACACTTACTCCAAATGGCCACATTGTTCTTGGCTGAGCCAGCAGCTTGTGTACACAAGCAGAATCGACTTAGACACCTCCAATTAACCTTCCACACTGCAGAAATCCCATTACAAAATATGATACTGTAAACGACAGCACAATAATCCAGTTCTGCTAATCCAAGGCCAGGGTGCAATGTGTTTCTGGATAAATAAAAAAGAAGCTAAGTCACACAAAACTTCACCAACTGACCACATATTTAGATGATGTTCATATATCCTGATTTTAATTATATTTTACTGATATTTTTACCTACGTATGAGACGTGTGTAAACCGTGCATACGTACTTGGCCACATTATTTCTTCTGTCCCCTCCCCCAGACAAATGCTGCCATAAGATTTGCCCTGAGGCCTTGTGCATTATCCACAGTCCCTCAAGTTGCCTCTGAAGTCCATCTAATCTGAGGGCTGTAATCCCCTTGTTAGTCCCGCAACAGTCTGCTAGCTACATCTGCTGACCTGCCTGCAGCCCGCCCTGCTGGCCCGTCCCACCCCCATCCCCACCTTCCCAGGCCCCTGCTACCCCCAGGATCCTATTAGCTAAGTCCTGGCTATACAGCACTTTAAAGGGATGTGTTGGAGGTAATCCGCACGTTTAGAGTTTTACCCTCAGCAAACCTTGCCTGTAAGCATCCCGGACAATACACCCTAAGTGCTAAGCCTATTAGCCTCCATTAGCTCCCAGGATGTCCTAAAAACACCTTGGGGATAAATCTGGGGATGCAATCGGTTTATGTGGTGCTATGTGGTGAGAACACATGCACCCTGCCTCCACCTCCATCTCTGCCAATGTCACAACAGCTAGCATCAGCAAATGAGGAGAAATGTATTTCTACATTTATGTCTGTAATTCCCAAGTGGGCACTAAGCTCTGAGCCTAAGAGCCTTGTGTAATGTATTCTCGCCTTTACATACTCTCGACTGGGAATGAATGATTTACAGTTTATATGAGATACCATAAACCACTGCAGATATTTCAAAATGATTGGGCTTGTAAAGTGCTGAAGTTAAGTGTAATTGAACAGCTCACACACTTAGTGATTAAATCAAAAGAATCAAAATTTAAACTTAATAAATATGAGTTTGATCCCTGACTCAAAAGAAACAGTGCATCAAGTAAACCTGTGTTCAGATAAAAAAGAATCACAAACATCTTATTGCCTCAGAAAAACAGTGGCCTGTGTTAGTCCCCACTTTATACTGAATCCCTGAAGACGCTTCCATCTGGATGAAAATGTCTGTCTATAAAGTTGTGACTTTATTGTCTATCCAGTTAGCTGCAAATTACATATGCCCGTGCTATTTTTGTTGAACACCAGCAAAATCCTGATGCAGTATTTTGTATGAAAATATAAAACTGGGAAAAAAACATTTGTATATAGAAACTGATGTACTACGTCAAGTTGAGTTCTTTCTTACCCTCATAATAGTTGTTGGTAGGAACTTGCTGTGAATCAGTGGTGGAAGAAGTATTAAGATCTGTTACTCTAGTAAAAGCAGCAATGCCACAGTATAAAATACTCAATTACAAGTAAAAGATTTGAATACTCCAGTAAAGTAAAAGTACCTGAAAGTACAGCACTTGAAAGTCATGTCCATAAAGCATGTAGCATATGAGATAAACTGAAAACTATATATTTGTAAGTGTGAGATTTGCTGATAATGTAACTGATAAACACATTTTTTAAATTGTGGTTCACATTTAAAATGCAAACTGAGAAAGGAAATAAGTAATCTCCTGTTTATTATTCTGCAGACAGAATATTTTTTCATCCAAATGGTTAAGAGAGTCTTTGAGGATTCTTGAAACACCTTCAGAGCAGGATTGAGCATTATTGAACAACCGTATTGGCTTTTCAAAGATTGCAGAGTAGTAATTTTTCAGAAAAATAGCTCTGTGAATCGAAAGTAATGGAAGCACATGAAAAGCACAAACTGGGGCTGGGCTTGTGTGAACTTGAGCCATTTGGAGGAATCTTTTCCGAGGCCTGTTCGATCACAGCTAACACTTTGATTGGGTTTTGTTTTAAGTCTCTAAAGTGAAGTTGTAGCCTGAGACTTGAGGCATACTGCTGTAACACATGTTCAAACTTGACCTTGCATGAACTTCTTTGTTGGTGTGAGAACCTCACATGCCAACTTTAAGTGGCTTCAGCATTTTGTGAGTGAATCTGTTGTCAAAGGTGAGCTTGACAAACTCTTGTCATATTTCCTTAACAAGCAGAGGCCACACCGCAGCTGGCAAATCCAGGGATTGGACTCCTTGGATTTGCTGTTGCCTGGTTAATCTCATTACAAGAATGAATTAAAGGGAAAAATTGCTGACGACTTAGATGGAGCCCTGAGGAGGTCATATCAGACAAGACAGAAGTATTGTCTAGTCCTTCCTAATCCCTTCACACACAACACACATACACACTGGTACACACACTCTAAAGCCATGCATATTCTGTCAGTTGCACGAAGCATGTGAGATTTCAGGAGACTTGTACAGAGCTGCAGGTTTTTCTTGTTGATTTAAGAATTACATTTATTGCCATAAGATCACATGACAAAGTGCGGAAAATGATGGTGATTGAACGGATAAAATGAAACATAAATTAATATATAGAAATATTTAATTTGGATAAGTGTATTCACCGTGTATCTAATATTACTTTAATTATTATCATTATTATTTTTATTATTATCATCATCATTATTATTATTATTATAATACATTCAAATGCTATTTACAGAATCTGGGCTAATTATTAGGTTAATTATACAGAATTCAAGGTTGTTCCTCTAATCGCATTGGCCTTTAGATTAATCACTTACTGAGGGATCAGCAGCCTTTTATACCAATTACTGCTCACATTTTGCATGACAATTTGAAAGATTTTGCATTGTGTGCTGTGAAACTTTAGCGATGTGCATGAATTTTAAGGTTGTTGCTGTAATTTTTGATCACATACTAATGCATCAGACACTTATATACTGTAGAATAAACATAAATAGATTTTGCGCCTTTACAAGAATAACTGCAGAGTAGTAAAAGGAATAAAATCAGTCACAAAAAGAAGCATAAGACGGATGGAAGCGGAAAGTGGGAAGTAGTTAAAGAGGAAGTTTTAATTGACTTACCTTCAAGTTCGAACCAGTAAGCAGAGCTCTGAACAGGGTTTGTCCCAATTCAGGTAAAAAAAAAAAAAAAAACCAAGTCAGAAACTTAAATGAAAAGCCTTTGGAGATCTCACTGCACTGTACTGTCTCTGTACTGTCCCTCTTTCCCTTACAACTAAACGGCCTCCCACTAACAAGCCAACTGGTCCGAGCACAGTCTGCTGCCAGGTAGCTGCCTTAACTAAAAAAGACCTTTTAAATACAGATTCGTTTCATCTCCATTAGCTGGCCTTATCTCCTGTGGTAAGCCCTCCCTGTCCTGACATCACTGTGATCTCCCATCCAACTGCTTGCCGCACCTTGCAACTGATGTGTAATTACTATAGCAGCACTGGTCCTAAGCATGGAGTGCTAAACCTCTTTCAACGTTTACCTCACTAATCCCTTGTTAGCACTTTAGGCCATAGTTAAGACACCTAAATGCTTAGCTTCCTTTTCCAGTGGCAAAATGGCCAACCCCTCCTTAACTGCTCTGTGGCCACATGCAGAGAAGCGACATGATGCAGCTTGTAGACTTTATAAACCATAGAGATCCATCTTGTTTTTGTTTTTCTCCACATGTCTTGTTTGGGTGTCAGAAGTATTGCGCTCCCCGGGGTGCCAGAGGGTTGACCCAAACATGCTTGGTGGTAATTTGCTAGAAATCCGACTAAATGTTGGCCGGATCATCCTCTCAGACCACTTAATCTGACAGTTTGTGCTCACCAACCGCTTACAGCATGGGCCTGCACTTCCTCTGTGAATGATGTTTTTGTTAATGCCCAGTGGCAGCTAGGTGTGCACAATTGTTGGGTTGGGTGGTGATTTTGCCAGACATGAGACACGATGTGGAGTGTGTGTGTGTGTGTGTGTGTGTGTGTGTGTGTGTGTGTGTGTGTGTGTGTGTGTGTGTGTGTGTGTGTGTGTGTGTGAGGGTGGGTGCTTCTATCTCCCTGTACTGTCTCTAGGAAAGCCAAGAACTTGTGGAAGGCTGAGTTACCTATGGGCCAGGACACTGTTGTGTTGTTCATCCTATACTATACACAAATACACTCAGATGGTAGTTAATTAAGTACACCTAACTAAAACTAATGCAGTCTAATACACCGGTCCTGCAATAAATCCTCCTCTCATACAGGTTATAATGTTCAGTGTTTGTTGAGTTAATTCTGTTGAGTCAGAATTAAATATATTGCATCTAAAATGCTGATATCAGCCTATGAAATACCAATCATTTGCAAGTCTTTGATTATAAAGTGTAAACTCACACCAGGTTGCTAAATCTCCCAGATTCCCAGGAAAAAAACAAATGGTACAATGTCTATATCCTCATTGCTGGAACATTTGACCAGTCGTGAATACACTACACTGAAAGGCTTGATAAAATCAGATTTGTTTTCAGATGTATTTGTATCTATTTGTGTGTATGCAGGTGAGTAATATATAATACATATTGTATGTATGTGTATATGACCTGACCTGAATAGTCCTTTTCACTTTTGCTTCTTGTGAAACATTTTGTAACCTCTGGTTTTAATGAGCTCTATACATATTATTATTGTATTATCATTTGGCAATGATGACTGATTAAAGATTGTAGTGAAACTGAACTGATCTGCTTGGTCCGTCCAGACTGAAAAACACTCAACAGCTTTTGGGTGGATTTTGGAGTTGAGTTGAATTTGAGACTTTTTCTAGTTTGTTCTCAGGATGAACTTTTTAGGTTCACCCTGACCTGACCTGTATCATGCTGTGAGTAGATCTTTCATCTATTCTTTTTTCATCAATCAATTTTCATGTTTGTTCCATCTCATACAAAACATGGGCTGTGATGGGTTTGGCTCTGGTGACTGTGCAGGCATGTTTCCCAAAATGATATTCAGATACTTTATGTCTCAGTATCCTGTTGAAGCTATCCCTGTGACATGAAGGGGTGTACCTGGTCATCAGCAAAGCTCACAGGTGCACTGTGGCACTCAAATGATGCTCATGTGGTGCCTGATGTGTGCCAGGAAATCACTTACTACACCATTACAGCACATTACATCACATTACATAACATGGGGCATTTAGACTCAACTCTCACCATGTTACAATCATAGACTTTATGTTGGCTATAACAGACGCAGATCCAGAAATGTGTTGGACAAGGTGATACGTCCCTGCTCTCCTGTAATCCAGGTATGATGATCAGGTATCCGCAGCAGCCTTATCCTTTTGATGTTAGCTTGCATGAATTGTGTGTGGAAAGTTGCCATTTTGTACATCAGAGCTGTTATTTCTGTACATACAGTATGACTATTAGTAGCCTGACCATAAACTTTAATAATCTGGGCCCTTCTCCCATGAACTTTCGTATAAAACTTTGAAACTGTTTTCTCTCAGAGCAGTTACTGAATATGTATTTTTTGGTTTTGAGAGATCAGCAGCTGACCTCTCACAACTAATCATAACACATGCATATTTTCTAACTAAGATCACATTTCATTGATTTTAATGTTTATTCAGATACTGAACCTGTTCAACCCGTTACCTTTCTGTCTATTTCACTGAGTTTTCTCAAGCTGGCACTTCTGGTAACAACAGATTAACGTATCTGTACTTTTACTTAAATCTGCTTTCAATTAAGTAAGCTAGCATTTTGAATACAAGGCTTTTGTTTGCAATCGACTGTTATTATGGTGTGGTTTTACTACTTTTATTTAAGTAAAGGAACTGAATACTTCTTCCACCACTGCGGCAACCATAGAAGGAGATGCAGTAATGGTTGTACCAATGGGAAAAATATGAACAGTATAATAACATCAGATGTAATAGTAGTAAGGCTGATAATTTTTACTAAAAAGAGAGAAAAAACCCTAATAAAGGATTTAGGAATTAAGTGAACAGAGCATTAGGACATGTAAACCGCTAATTTAGGAATCTTCTAGGTGTAAGCTTTTTATAAGGGATTTTCTGTCCTTCTTGTTTGTACTCAGTATTACAGAGTCACAGTAAGGCGAAAGGATCAGAGCAGGTTTAACCTCGAGAAACAGGCTCAGCTATAAATTCACTGGGTCAGTGCAGACACGGACACCATCCATTTTCTAATTACAGGAACAATCCGCCTGAATTTCTGTGTTCTTTGTAATAGAATGACAACTATACTGAAACTGTAATCCCGCTAAGGTGGAAGCTTTACGTCTTTTACGCATGATGGAAATCTTGTTTAGGTCTCGATTAGTGAGATCCTGGATAGTAGGATTCTTCAGGATCAAGTATCCCTGAAATAACAGGAAAAGCCTTAGATCCTTGTAGTAAATTCAGAGAAAACACTGTAGTTCTGTATCTCAAAAACAACTTTAGGTTGAAGTTATTTTTTCTCAGGTACAGTAATTCTAGACCAGTAATCTTCAACCTAATAAAGTAGTTCTGTTCACATGTCTGCATCAATAAAAGAATACATTGTCCTGTGACATTTTCAATGTCAAGTGCCCCGTCAGAGGAGGTGCACTTTTCCTAAGGTGAAAAGGGGCCCCCAATGGCCCCTCATTTTGACACATTTTGCAATACCAACTATAAAGCCCATTAAAACTCCCATAAAGGCACTATGCAGTGTACCGCCAAGGCCCCCTGATGATGTATGTGTCTCCCCAAGAGAGATGTTGCCAACAGAGCATTTCCCACTGCCTAACTAGTGTCTAGCAAAAGTCTGCATGTGAGACATCTAGGGAACATCTCTAAATTGAACCATCTACTAATGGATGTTAGCTAACATTTGCTGATTAGCACTAAACATAAACAGAGGGTTGACGGTAGTGCGGTAGTATGGTCCTTAAAAACAGATACAGAAGTACATAATTTTATAAATGTAACAGGCACAAATTATTTTGAGGTAAATGCTAATGTCAGCATGCTAACCTGCTCATGTTAACATGTTAAGCAGAAATATTGTTTGACAGTTTAATTTTAATTTTGGTTGAGTGTCTTTAAAGATAGAAACAGAAATATAAAAAAGCTTGCAATAATCAGATATTATTTTGAGTCTTGTCAACATGCTAACATGCGCACAGTGACAATGCTAGCATGCTAGTGTTATCATGCTAATATTTGCGAATTAGCACTAAACTAAACACAAAGCACAGCTAAAGGTAAACATATTAAGTACAGTTATAATATTTGTTGTATTATTTATTTATTTATTATTATTACTATTATTATTATAAACGTTTTAATTAGCCTCTATTTTACTCATAACCACAAACTCCAATTTTATATTGGTGATGGAGGAAAAGTCAGGGGTTCACCAAAGTCATAAATGTTTGTTCAAATTTTTATGCCAAATACATTTGTTGAGTTATTTCAGTCACCTACTAAAGTGGTGGAAACACTTTAGTCCAGACTTAAATGAACTACAGTAGACCAATATCATGATGTCCCACTACATCACTATACAGTACCTGACTATGAAATATCATAATATACATAATAAATACTCCTCTAATTATTTGCTTAAATTCAAGGAATCCGTTATTAACAACAGCCAAGGTCTTTGTACCACACTAATCTGACTTTTACACTATCCTGTCAATCATCTCTTTTTCTGTCAGAGGCCTGTTTAAACACAAAATAATTATTTGAACAGGTGCCAATTCCCACACACACTCCACAACTTTCTCAAAATAGCCTTGATGTAAACACTAAGGGGGGGGGGCGGGGGGCGGCGGCAGAATGTGGTCACTGATGTATAAAAACACCATCAAAACTCAGACCATCACTGCTACCCGGTAACACAGGTAAGCTGCAGCTATGATTCTCTCCTATTGTCTACTGGTGACTATTTTTTGTGAATATGTAACAAAGATGCTTTTTGTTGTTTTGTTTTAAAACTGAATGACTGAACTGCCTTTTTGTTCTCTACAGGTCGTGGAGAAAAGATGAATGCCATCGAGGTGATTTCCATCACTCTGCTGTCCGTCCTTGCAGCCAATGCTCAGGTCATCGTGCCAGGAAGATGCCCCAAGCCTGCTGTTCAGGAGAACTTTGATGCTGCCAAGGTGAATACCAAACCAAATATACTGTGAGGAAACAAGACTGCATTTTTCTACCTTTTCAATAATTGAACAAACCATACCTTGCAGGATGACAATTTTTGTAACTGAAGAAAATACTTGAAGACATGTCAAGCCTGACATAATGCTCCGATGTTCCCTGTGCTTCCCCTGCAGTATCTTGGTACATGGTATGATATCCAGAGACTGCCACACGCTTTCCAGAAAGGCGAGTGCAGCACTGCTACCTACAGCCTGAAGAGCCCTGGAGTAATTGGTGTCCTCAACAGGGAGCTGCTGTGAGTACTATGACTGCATCTTTAATGGCTTTACAGTGGTGGAGTATTCAGATCCTTTATCTAAATAAAAGTAATGTGCCAGTATAGCACAAATATCTTTTGACATTTTACTGTCCGTCTCTTAGTGCTGATGGGACCATTAACTCCATCAGTGGCTCTGCCATGGCCAAGAACCCTTCTGAGCCTGCCAAGCTGCTGGTGTCCTTCTTTGAGAGTAAGGACCCTAAGTTATCACAAACTTCTCTGGGATGCTGGAAAGATGATACCAACACTTGATATTGTAGATTTAGGACATTGAGAAATTTTTGAAAACTTGCAATACACAGAGATAATTGTTTACTTGACTTTGCTCTCTTTACACCACCAGACTCCCCCCCTGCCCCCTACTGGGTTCTGTCCACCGACTATGACAGCTACTCTCTGGTCTACAGCTGCACTGATCTCGGTGTGCTCCATGTGGAGTTCGCCTGGATCATGAGCAGGCAGCCCACCCTGCCTGAGGAGACCCTTGAGGACCTGCACAGCACCCTATCCTCCATCGGCGTCAATGTGGACAAGCTGCTCACCACCAACCAGGACGCAGCTTACTGCAGCGCCATGGAGCAGTAAACTGACTGAGAGAGTTAATCCTGACTCAGCCTACAGACCTACACACCGCTGTGTGTTATGTATCGTTGTATTTATGACTGTACTCTCACTGGTGTACATCTCACTGTATATGCCTCATGCAAAGTCAATGCAATAAGCATGTTTAAACAGAAGTGCGCTTTTGGAGTCAGTTCTGTGGTCCGATGAAATACAATACTGATTACTTATGAACTGTCCGCTACAGTCCTCATTTGTGATGTTACTAAAATGGCTGCTCGGTCAATGGGTTTGGGCTTAGATATTAAGCATCTTTTTGAAAGTAATCGGCCCATGGTGAAGCCTAAAAGAGAACCAATGGTCTAAACTGCATGTTTAACAAGCAATTTTTAATGCAGACACACAAGTAGCCAGGCTGATGCTGTGAAAAACAGGCTTACAGGCAAAGGGGATGAAAGGTTTACAGTCAGACAGGCAAGCACAGACAACAGGTTACAAAAAAACAGGTAGCTGGCACATAGGAGAACACAAGGGAACAAAAAATAGAGGAACTGACAAGGAACTTGTGACAATGGCAGGTTTAAATACTGGCCTGGATGATGATGGAACAGGGATGGACATGGGGACCGGAAGAAAGTCTGGGGACATCTGGTGGGCGGATAGAAAATAGCAGGTCTGGGGAGATGATGGGACAAACATGGCGAGAGAAATAAGCAGGGGCTGGAGACAAGGGCCGAGGGGAAGTGAGGAGCAGATTGAGACAGATTTTTAGCCTATTATTGGTGAAAAACATCTTTTGGCTGTTATGGCAAGACAGGAATAACATGTTTTAAAACACTTTCATTCATTAGTTTCCCACATAGACAAGAAGCCAGAAAGATAACTGTTATCAACCTCAAAAAAATAAAGCCGGTTCTGAAAGTAGAACATCAAAGACTTCATTGTCAATGCAGTTTTGCATTACGTTAAAATACTCTTGCTGGAGAATCCTGGTGTCCTAGTGGTCAATAGGCATGACAACCACAATGTCCCCTATTTTATTGTGACTGGAAACCTTTGTTACCTGTCATACCTCTCTGTCTCCTAACATTTCCCTGAATTTATATTGTTAACCATCAAATAAAAAGACAAAATGTGAAATTACACAATTACCTTTAAAAATACAACACCATTATCTTATTTTGTATACGAGACCAGCTGTTAAACACACATTCTTCCCTGCATCACTCAACAAATGTTGGTGCCTTCATGTGATCTTGGGAATATGAATTACAAACACCTAATATGACTGTCAGATTAAAGTTCTGAGATGAAACCAAGATGAACACCTACATTTTAAAAAAAGAAGCAAGTATGTGAAAATGAAACAAATAAAGCATGGGTGGTTTAAAATGAGACTTTTCTGACTCCCAAGGACTCACAACAGTGTTAACTTAAATTATTTGTGGTATATTACATTAGTACCTAGTATTCATCTGTACCTGAAGCAAACATCACATTTTTTCTTTTTTAAATAGAGGAACCATTTCAGTGTTAGGAGTCCTTTGGAGGCTGAAATCCCTGTTACACTGGAAGATTTGTGTTTGTATTGGTCACTGAATGTGAATGTGTAAAAAGTCTTTTGAAATGCATATTGCAGTATGGTATTCTGGTACTTTAAATACTATTATTTGCCTTTGTAGTTGAGAATGAGCTCAAAACACACAACGTAGATTTTTGTTTCTACAGGTTTATTGCATTGACTTTGCACAACATGACAAGGCAAGGCATACCACACACCGCACATAGTGAGTCGTGCCATAAGTCCATGTCGTCCTGTATCTCACAGTGTTGTAGGCTGAAACAGGAGAATCTCTGTTTACTGGTTCATGGGGGAACAGTAATCCACGTCCTGGTTGGTGGGGACCATCTTCTCTACACTGACTCCGACGGAGTACAGGAGGCTGTGCAGCTCCTCGATGGTCTCCTCAGACAGGGTGGGCTCCCTGCTCAGGATCCAGGTCAGCTCCTTGTGGAACAGGCCAACTTCGGTGCAGCTGTAGACCACAGAGTGACCCTCATAATCGGTGGAGAGAACCCAGTAGGGACCAGGGGGAGATGGTCCTGCAGACATGTTAAAAGAGTCAAAACTGCTGGAATATTCAGTGCACAAGTAAATACTCATATAATATATATAATATATTAAATATTTTCTGAGCTTGAGGGTTAGTATATATTTGTAATGAATGAGACATCTTTACTCCCAGTGAAGGAGACCTCCAGCTTGGCAGGCTCTGCGGGGTTCTTGACTTTGGCGGAGCCGACGATAGAACTAACGGTTCCATTATTCCTAAAAAAATTTGTATAGAAATAAAAAAGAAATCAATTTAGTTAAGTATTTTCTTTTATGTATGTATAAGTGTACTGTATATCCTAAATTTACATTTTCATTTCATAGACTAGATACAGTGTAAAAGATCAGTGATCCTTGGCCAAGGATATTCAATGCACCCGATGCATGAATGTAAAAAATGTGTACAATGTGGACTTCATTCGCTGAGAATAATTATTTCAAAGGACTGTGACAAGGGCAAAGAGTGAGTAATTGTAGCTGCAAACCAACGAATCTTAAATGTAGGCATTAGCTACCATGTACTCACAGCAGCTGGCTGTTGAGGACCCCGATGACTCCAGGACTCTTCGGGCTGTAGATGCCATTGGTGCACTGACCCTTCTGGAAAGCTGTTGGGAGCTTCTGGATCTCATACCACTTACCAAGATACTGCAGAGAAAGTACAAGATTGCACACAAAAAAACCCCCAAAAAAACAAACCCTCTTTGGGTACTAAATATTTTGCATTTGTGGCAACACAGGTCCTTATTAATGACTGTTGGTAATTATGGCGGGTGTCTGAAAGTGTACACGGCACTTTAATTAATAGCAAAATAAATAAAGAGTTTAGTATTCACCCTGGTTGCATCAAAGTTAGCCTGAACAGCAGGCTTGGGACATTTGCCGAACTTCAAGACCTGAGCACTGGCTGCGAGAACAGACAGCAGAGTCAAGGAAATCACCTGCATGGCCTTCATCTTATCCACAACCTGTAGAGAATAAAACAGATTACTGAGGCAGTCTCCTGCTCCAGAGCTCAGTTAACTAAACTTACATTTTGAAAATCAACTATGAATGAAGAGAACAGGAAACGTGAACAGAAACACATGTATAGAAATGAGGACAGTGTCATGGCTGCAACCTGCTCACCTTTATGTGATCAGCTACGACCTGTGTGGATGGCATGAAGTTTCTGAGGGTCTTTTATAGATCCAAGAAGCTGCAGTTTCGTCATAGATCACAATCTACGGCCTCTCCTCTGTGCTTCCATGAAAGACTGTTGTGATGAGTGAGTGTGAGAGCTGGCACCTGTTCAAATAGGCACCAATGGCAGGTTTCATCAGGTTTTATCAGGTCTTTGTAATAGTAGCTCAATCATCTCCATTTATTTACCTCAGTCCATTCACTGACACCGTTTTTCCAAAGGAATCTCAGCCAAAGATAACTATTAAAATTACAAACAAGGAACAGTATATAGCGGGGAAAATAAGTATTGAACACATCAACATTTTTATCAGTAAAGGGCTATTGACATGAAATTGTCACCAGATGTCAGTAACAATCCAAGTAATCCACACATACAAAGAAATCAAAACATATATATCCATAAATTAAGTTATGTGTGATAAAGTGAAATGACACAGGCATTAAGTATTGAACACATGAAGAAAAGGAGGTGCAAAAAGGCATGGAAAGCCAAGAAACCAGCTGAAATCTATCAGTATTTAGAAAGCAATCCTGCCCCCTATCAGTGCAAATTAATATCAGCTGGTTCAGTCCTAATTGATGGCCTATAAAAAGGTTTCTTATTACCAAGGTGTCACACAATGGGCATCTCATGATGGGTAAAAGCAAAGAGCTCTCTCAAGACCTTTGCAACCTTATTGTTGCAAAACATACTGATGGCATTAGTTACAGACATATTTTTAAACTTCTGAATGTTCCAGTGAGCACCGTTGGGGCCGTTATCCGGAAGTGGAAAGAACATCATTTCAACATAAACCGGCCGCGACCAGGGGCTCCTCGCAAGATTTCTGACAGAGGAGTCAAAAGAATAATCAAGAGCCAAGGATCACTCGCGAAGAGCTTCAGAAAGACCTGGAATTAGCAGGTATTGTTTTCTTCAGAGAAAACTACGTAGTGCACTCAACCGCCATGGCCTCTATACAAGCTCACCGCGCAGAAATCCATTTGTCACGGTACGAGCAAGGAGAGGCCGGGACCCAAATGCAGAGTTCAAAAAACAGTTCTTTATTCACAAAAAGTAGCAATGAAAAATCACAGTGTTTTTTTAGCCATGGGATTCCCAGGATGACTGTGGTGAGAGGTGAGGTTATAGCATACAGTTCCAGGTACTCATGATGGTTTCTGGACAACACTAATTTTACCGGTTCCGTTCTGTGTGTGACTACTTCCAATAGTTTTCCATCGACGGCGTGGATCTCCTTAGGGGAGGTCAACTTGTTCAGGGGGTCCTGTGTTTCTGAGCAAAGTTAATGTCAACAAAATTGTCATCAGCTCCCGGGTCCACCAAGACCTGGACTGGGAGTGTGTGCTCGGAACCGTGTATCATACCTGGGACTTGAATCCTAGAAGCGGAGGATGAGGAGATTCGGCTCACCAGGGCCCCCCTGCCTACTGGTGAGCCTGATCTTTTGGCAGCTCCGGACAGCGGTTGAGGAAGTGGTCCTCCTTGCCACAGTCTCTCTCGCATGCGCCTCTGCCGTTCAGCTGGAGTCAAGCGGGTGCGGCCCAGCTGCGGCCCAGCTGCATCGGTTCCTCCGCTGGGGCCTGTCGAGTCTCAGGGTTGGAAACAGGGCTGGAAGAAGAGGCTGCGGAGTCCGGGGGCTGGAACTGGGAACTGACGGGGGCCGTCTCCTCCTCGGCTCAGACCTCTCTTATTCTCTCTCTAATCCTGTTATCTAGCCTGATGGAGAGCTCTATCAGTTGGTTGAGGGAATTGCTATCTTCTCTGACCGCTAGCTCATCTTTAATCTCCCTAGCTAACCCCTTCAGAAAGATAGCCTGGAGAGCTGAGTCCCCCCACCCACTCTCGGCTGCCATAATACGAAACTTAATGGCGTACTCGTCGTCGTCTCCCGCTCATCCGGATCCGGGTCGCGGGGGCAGCAGCCTCAGCAAAGAGGTCCAGACAGCCCTCTCCCCAGCCACTTCCACCAGCTCTTCCGGGAGAATCCCGAGACGTTCCAAGGCCAGCCGAGAGATATAATCCCTCCAGCGTGTCCTTGGTCGGCCCCGAGGCCTCCTCCCGGTGGGACATGCCCGAAACACCTCCCCAGGGAGGCGTCCAGGAGGCATCCGAACCAGATGCCCGAACCACCTCAACTGGCTCCTCTTGACATGGAGGAGCAGCGGTTCTACTTCGAGCCCCTCCCGGATGGCCGAGCTCCTCACCCTATCTCTAAGGCTGAGCCCGGCCACCCTGCGAGGGAAACTCATTTCGGCTGCTTGTATTCGCGACCTCGTTATTTTCGGTCATTACCCAAAGCTCATGACCATAGGTGAGGGTTGGAACGTAGATCGACCGGAAAATCGAGAGCTTCGCCTTCCGGCTTAGCTCCCTCTTCCCCACAACGGACCGATTCAGCGCCCGCCTGTCGATCTCCCGCTCCTTCCTACCCTCACTCGTGAACAGGATCCCGAGACACTTAAACTCTTCCACCTGAGGCAGGGCCTTCCCCCCGACCTGGAGCGGGCAATCCACCCGTTTCTGGCTGAGAACCATGGCCTCAGACTTGGAGGTGCTGATCTTTATCCCAGCCGCTTCCCACTCGGCTGCGAACCGCCCAAGCGAGAGCTGAAGGTCTGTGCTCGATGAAGCTAAGAGGACCACATCATCCGCAAAAAGCAGAGACGAGATCCTCTCGCCACCGAACTCAAATCCGTCCACGCCTAAAAATTCTGTCCATAAAAGTTATGAACAGAACCAGTGACAAAGGGCAGCCCTTTAATGGCGTACTGTGAAACTGAAAGGCTGTCCTGTCTGAGGTCTAGGAGTTGATTAACTGCCTGTCGGCCCTGAATGGGGTGATCAAAAACTCGCCTCATCTCTTCTGTGAACAAGTGATGATTGGTGATTAAGTCTTACTGTTGACTAGAGACGGCTAGAGACCAGGCAGCTGCCTGTCCCGTGAGGAGGCTCATAACAAAGGCTACCCTAGCCTGATGTGTGGCATAGGTGTTAGGCTGTTGACTAAAAACCAAAGAACACTGGTGGAGAAATTGAGCACATGTACCTAAGTCCCCTGAGTACCTAGCGGGTATAGGAATATATGGCTCTCTGGAGTGTGGAGACAGGCTGGGGAGCTGGTCGGCGGCCTGGTGTGGAGAAGGAGAGCTGGAGGAGGGAACCAGATGGTCTTTAATGGACACCAGTTGTCCATTCAGCTGGGCCACGCTGGAAGTCAGCTGCTGTAGATGCTCCATAACTTGGAGCAGGGAGGACTAGTGCTGATTAACCATAGCCGCTTGGCTGCTGATTGCTCGTTTAAGACTCTCCGACTCTGCTGGATCCATTGTGGCCAGAGTATTCTCTCACGGTACGAGCAAGGAGAGGCCAGGACCCAAATGCAGAGTTCAAAAAACAGTTCTTTATTCACAAAAAGTAGCAATGAAAAATCACCTTTAAAAGGGAACAAGGTAGAGGAGGAGAAATGGCACTGCACATCACTCCAAAAACACTATACCAACAGTGAAGTTTGGAGGTGGGAACATCATGGTGTGGGACTGTTTTTCAGCATATGGTACTGGCAGACTTCATATAATTGAAGGAAGAAATGAATGGAGAAATGTACCGAGACATTCTTGATAAGAATCTGCTGCCATCTACCAGGATGCTGAAGATGAAACGAGGGTGGACATTTCAGCAAGACAATGATCCCAAACACACAGCCAAGGAAACTCTCAATTGGTTTCAGAGAAAGAAAATAATGGCCCAGTCAATCACAATCAGTGTTGCCAACATGCTAACATGCGCACAATGACAATGCTAGCATGCTAGTGTTATCATGCTAATATTTGCGAATTAGCACTAAACTAAACACAAAGCACAGCTAAAGGTAAACATATTAAGTACAGTTATAATATTTGTTGTATTATTTATTTATTTATTATTATTACTATTATTATTATAAACGTTTTAATTAGCCTCTATTTTACTCATAACCACAAACTCCAATTTTATATTGGTGATGGAGGAAAAGTCAGGGGTTCACCAAAGTCATAAATGTTTGTTCAAATTTTTATGCCAAATACATTTGTTGAGTTATTTCAGTCACCTACTAAAGTGGTGGAAACACTTTAGTCCAGACTTAAATGAACTACAGTAGACCAATATCATGATGTCACACTACATCACTATACAGTACCTAACTATGAAATATCATAATATACATAATAAATACTCCTCTAATTATTTGCTTAAATTCAAGGAATCCGTTATTAACAACAGCCAAGGTCTTTGTACCACACTAATCTGACTTTTACACTAACCTGTCAATCATCTCGTTTTCTGTCAGAGGCCTGTTTAAACACAAAATAATTATTTGAACAGGTGCCAATTCCCACACACACTCCACAACTTTCTCAAAATAGCCTTGATGTAAACACTAAGGGGGGGGCGGGGGGCGGCGGCAGAATGTGGTCACTGATGTATAAAAACACCATCAAAACTCAGACCATCACTGCTACCCGGTAACACAGGTAAGCTGCAGCTATGATTCTCTCCTATTGTCTACTGGTGACTATTTTTTGTGAATATGTAACAAAGATGCTTTTTGTTGTTTTGTTTTAAAACTGAATGACTGAACTGCCTTTTTGTTCTCTACAGGTCGTGGAGAAAAGATGAATGCCATCGAGGTGATTTCCATCACTCTGCTGTCCGTCCTTGCAGCCAATGCTCAGGTCATCGTGCCAGGAAGATGCCCCAAGCCTGCTGTTCAGGAGAACTTTGATGCTGCCAAGGTGAATACCAAACCAAATATACTGTGAGGAAACAAGACTGCATTTTTCTACCTTTTCCATAATTGAATAAACTATACCTTGCAGGATGACAATTTTTGAAACTGAAGAAAATACTTGAAGACATGTCAAGCCTGACATAATGCTCCGATGTTCCCTGTGCTTCCCCTGCAGTATCTTGGTACATGGTATGATATCCAGAGACTGCCACACGCTTTCCAGAAAGGCGAGTGCAGCACTGCTACCTACAGCCTGAAGAGCCCTGGAGTAGTTGGTGTCCTCAACAGGGAGCTGCTGTGAATACTATGACTGCATCTTTAATGGCTTTACAGTGGTGGAGTATTCAGATCCTTTATCTAAATAAAAGTAATGTGCCAGTATAGCACAAATATCTTTTGACATTTTACTGTCCGTCTCTTAGTGCTGATGGGACCATTAACTCCATCAGTGGCTCTGCCATGGCCAAGAACCCTTCTGAGCCTGCCAAGCTGCTGGTGTCCTTCTTTGAGAGTAAGGACCCTAAGTTATCACAAACTTCTCTGGGATGCTGGAAAGATGATACCAACACTTGATATTGTAGATTTAGGACATTGAGAAATTTTTGAAAACTTGCAATACACAGAGATAATTGTTTACTTGACTTTGCTCTCTTTACACCACCAGACTCCCCCCCTGCCCCCTACTGGGTTCTGTCCACCGACTATGACAGCTACTCTCTGGTCTACAGCTGCACTGATCTCGGTGTGCTCCATGTGGAGTTCGCCTGGATCATGAGCAGGCAGCCCACCCTGCCTGAGGAGACCCTTGAGGACCTGCACAGCACCCTATCCTCCATCGGCGTCAATGTGGACAAGCTGCTCACCACCAACCAGAACGCAGCTTACTGCAGCGCCATGGAGCAGTAAACTGACTGAGAGAGTTAATCCTGACTCAGCCTACAGACCTACACACCGCTGTGTGTTATGTATCGTTGTATTTATGACTGTACTCTCACTGGTGTACATCTCACTGTATATGCCTCATGCAAAGTCAATGCAATAAGCATGTTTAAACAGAAGTGCGCTTTTGGAGTCAGTTCTGTGGTCCGATGAAATACAATACTGATTACTTATGAACTGTCCGCTACAGTCCTCATTTGTGATGTTACTAAAATGGCTGCTCGGTCAATGGGTTTGGGCTTAGATATTAAGCATCTTTTTGAAAGTAATCGGCCCATGGTGAAGCCTAAAAGAGAACCAATGGTCTAAACTGCATGTTTAACAAGCAATTTTTAATGCAGACACACAAGTAGCCAGGCTGATGCTGTGAAAAACAGGCTTACAGGCAAAGGGGATGAAAGGTTTACAGTCAGACAGGCAAGCACAGACAACAGGTTACAAAAAAAACAGGTAGCTGGCACATAGGAGAACACAAGGGAACAAAAAATAGAGGAACTGACAAGGAACTTGTGACAATGGCAGGTTTAAATACTGGCCTGGATGATGATGGAACAGGGATGGACATGGGGACCGGAAGAAAGTCTGGGGACATCTGGTGGGCGGATAGAAAATAGCAGGTCTGGGGAGATGATGGGACAAACATGGCGAGAGAAATAAGCAGGGGCTGGAGACAAGGGCCGAGGGGAAGTGAGGAGCAGATTGAGACAGGTTTTTAGCCTATTATTGGTGAAAAACATCTTTTGGCTGTTATGGCAAGACAGGAATAACATGTTTTAAAACACTTTCATTCATTAGTTTCCCACATAAACAAGAAGCCAGAAAGATAACTGTTATCAACCTCAAAAACATAAAGCCGGTTCTGAAAGTAGAACATCAAAGACTTCATTGTCAATGCAGTTTTGCATTACGTTAAAATACTCTTGCTGGAGAATCCTGGTGTCCTAGTGGTCAATAGGCATGACAACCACAATGTCCCCTATTTTATTGTGACTGGAAACCTTTGTTACCTGTCATACCTCTCTGTCTCCTAACATTTCCCTGAATTTATATTGTTAACCATCAAATAAAAAGACAAAATGTGAAATTACACAATTACCTTTAAAAATACAACACCATTATCTTATTTTGTATACGAGACCAGCTGTTAAACACACATTCTTCCCTGCATCACTCAACAAATGTTGGTGCCTTCATGTGATCTTGGGAATATGAATTACAAACACCTAATATGACTGTCAGATTAAAGTTCTGAGATGAAACCAAGATGAACACCTACATTTTAAAAAAAGAAGCAAGTATGTGAGAATGAAACAAATAAAGCATGGGTGGTTTAAAATGAGACTTTTCTGACTCCCAAGGACTCACAACAGTGTTAACTTAAATTATTTGTGGTATATTACATTAGTACCTAGTATTCATCTGTACCTGAAGCAAACATCACATTTTTTCTTTTTTAAATAGAGGAACCATTTCAGTGTTAGGAGTCCTTTGGAGGCTGAAATCCCTGTTACACTGGAAGATTTGTGTTTGTATTGGTCACTGAATGTGAATGTGTAAAAAGTCTTTTGAAATGCATATTGCAGTATGGTATTCTGGTACTTTAAATACTATTATTTGCCTTTGTAGTTGAGAATGAGCTCAAAGTCAAATACAAAACACACAACGTAGATTTTTGTTTCTACAGGTTTATTGCATTGACTTTGCACAACATTGACAAGGCAAGGCATACCACACACCGCACATAGTGAGTCGTGCCATAAGTCCATGTCGTCCTGTATCTCAGTGTTGTAGGCTGAAACAGGAGAATCTCTGTTTACTGGTTCATGGGGGAACAGTAATCCACGTCCTGGTTGGTGGGGACCATCTTCTCTACACTGATTCCGATGGAGGACAGGAGGCTGTGCAGCTCCTCGATGGTCTCCTCAGACAGGGTGGGCTCCCTGCTCAGGATCCAGGTCAGCTCCATGCGGAACAGGCCGAAGTCGGTGCAGCCGTAGACCAGAGAGTGACCCTCATAATCGGTGGAGAGAACCCAGTAGGGACCAGGGGGAGATGGTACTGCAGACAAGTTAAAAGAGTCAAAACTGCTGGAATATTCAGTGCACAAGTAAATACTCATATAATATATATAAATATATATAATATATTAAATACTTCCTGAGCTTGAGGGTTAGAATATATTTGTAATGAATGAGACATATTTACTGTCAGTGAAGGAGACCTCCAGCTTGGCAGGCTCTGCGGGGTTCTTGACTTTGGCGGAGCCAACGATAGAATTAATGGTTCCATCATTCCTAAAAAAAATTTGTATAGAAATAAAAAAGAAATCAATTTAGTTAAGTATTTTCTTTTATGTATGTATAAGTGTACTGTATATCCTAACTTTTACATTTCATAGACTAGATACAGTGTAAGAGATCAGTGATCCATGGCCAAGGATATTCAATGCACCCGACGCATGAATGTAAAAAATGTGTACAATGTGGACTTCATTTGCTGAGAATGATTATTTCAAAGGACTGTGACAAGGGCAAAGAGTGAGTAATTGTAGCTGCAAACCCACGAATCTTAAATGTAGGCATTTAGATACCATGTACTCACAGCAGCTCCCTGTTGAGGACCCCGATGACTCCAGGACTCTTCGGGCTGTAGGTGGCAGTGCCGCACTGACCCTTCTGGAAAGCTGTTGGGAGCTTCTGGATCTCATACCACTTACCAACATACTGCAGAGAAAGTACAAGATTGCACACACATTTTCACAAAAAACAAACCCTCTTTGGGTACTAAATATTTTGCATTTGTTGCAACACAGGTCCTTATTAATGACTGTTTGTAATTATGGCAGGTGTCTGAAAGTGTACACGACACTTTAATTAATAGCAAAATAAATAAAGGGTTTAGTATTCACCCTGGTTGCATCAAAGTTAGCCTGAACAGCAGGCTTGGGACATTTGCCGAACTTCAAGACCTGAGCACTGGCTGCGAGAACAGACAGCAGAGTCAAGGAAATCACCTGCATGGCCTTCATCTTATCCACAACCTGTAGAGAATAAAACAGATTACTGAGGCAGTCTCCTGCTCCAGAGCTCAGTTAACTAAACTTACATTTTGAAAATCAACTATGAATGAAGAGAACAGGAAACGTGAACAGAAACACATGTGTAGACATGAGGACAGTGTCATGGCTGCAGCCTGCTCACCTTTATGTGATCAGCTACGACCTGTGTGGATGGCATGAAGTTTCTGAGGGTCTTTTATAGATCCAAGAAGCTGATCACATTCTATGGCCCCTCCTCTGTGTTTTCATGAAAGACTGTTGTGATGAGTGAGTGTGAGAGCTGGCACCTGTTCAAATGAGGACACTGTTCAAATAGGCACCAATGGCAGGTTAGAGATGTTATCAGGTCTTTGTAATAGTAGCTCAATCATCTCCATTCATTTACCTCAGTCCATTCACTGACACCGTTTTTCCAAAGGAATCTCAGCCAAAGATAACTATTAAAATTACAAACAAGGAACAGTATAAAGTGGGGAAAATAAGTATTGAACGCGTCAACATTTTTATCAGTAAAGGGCTATTGACATGAAATTGTCACCAGATGTCGGTAACAACCCAAGTAATCCACACATACAAAGAAATCAAACCTTTATGTCCATAAATTAAGTTATGTGTGATAAAGTGAAATGACACAGGCATTAAGTATTGCACACATGAAGAAAAGGAGGTGCAAAAAGGCATGGAAAGCCAAGAAACCATCTGAAATCTATCAGTATTTAGAAAAAAATCCTGCCCCCTATCAGTGCAAATTAATATCAGCTGGTTCAGTCCTAATTGATGGCCTATAAAAAGGTTTCTCATTACCAAGGTGTCACACAATGGGCATCTCATGATGGGTAAAAGCAAAGAGCTCTCTCAAGACCTTTGCAACCTTATTGTTGCAAAACATACTGATGGCATTGGTTACAGATGTATTTCTAAAATTCTGAATGTTCCAGTGAGCACCGTTGGGGCCGTTATCCAAAAAGTGGAAAGAACATAATTTCAACATAAAATGGCCACGACCAGGGGCTCCTCGCAAGATTTCTGACAGAGGAGTCAAAAGAATAATCAGAAGAGTTGTCCAAGAGCCAAGGACCACTCGCGGAGAGCTTCAGAAAGACCTGGAATTAGCAGGTACTGTTTTTTTCAGAGAAAACAATAAGTAATGCGCTCAACCGCCATGGCCTCTATACAAGCTCATCGCGCAACACTCCATTGTTGAAGAAAAAGCATGTTGAAGCACGTTTAAAGTTTGCTGCACAACATTTGGACAAGCCTGTGAAATACTGGGAGAATATAGTCTGGTCAGATAAGACTGAAATTGAACTCTTTGGATGTCACAGCACACACCATGTTTGGAGGAGAAATGGCACTGCACATCACTCCAAAAACACTATACCAACAGTGAAGTTTGGAGGTGGGAACATCATGGTGTGGGACTGTTTTTCAGCATATGGTACTGGCAGACTTCATATAATTGAAGGAAGAAATGAATGGAGAAATGTACCGAGACATTCTTGATAAGAATCTGCTGCCATCTACCAGGATGCTGAAGATGAAACGAGGGTGGACATTTCAGCAAGACATCTCAATACTTTTTCCCTGTGTCATTCCACTTTATTACACATAACTTAATTTATGGACATAAATGTTTTGATTTCTTTGAATGTGTGGATTACTTGGGTTGTTACCGACATCTTGTGACAATATCATGTCAGTAGCCCCATCAGAAATATATTTACTGAGAAAAATGTTGACGCGTTGAATACTTATTTTTTCCCCGCTGTATGATAAACAAGCAAGATCTAAAGTTACGTAAAAGTTAAAAAAAAAAAATTAATCAGTTTCCAATAGACAGTAACATCAAAGCCGCAGAGTCATTCAGCCAAGTTGATATGCTGTGAGTTTAAGAAATACGTTTTTTAATTTTGTTGACTTAAGAGAACACGTTAATGTGGTTTGGTCAATTTTAAAAGAAGCAACTGTTTATTTAGCTTAAATATTTCAGGTTTCCCCCTAAAATCGTGATTATGGAAATAATTTATATGCAATTGTTAAAATATTTTTTAAACATTTTTGGAAAATATGCTTATTTGCTTTCTTGACAAGTGAAAGATGAGAAGATTGATATTACTCACATATGTGTATGATAACTCTATAGCCAGCAGCTGGTTAGCTTAACTTAGCATAAAGACTAGGTGGAAACAGCTAGTCTGGTTCTGTTCAAAGGTAAGTTAGTGCTATCAGCTAAGAGGCATGCCAACAACAGCCACCTGTCAACCACTAATTGTTATTTTTACACATTGGACTTTGAATTCATGAGCAAAATCAGATGTAAAGTGTTAATCAATGAGCTTTAGAGGTGTTGGTAGACAGCTGTTATCTTTGGACAGAGCCAGGGAAGATGTTTCTCCACTCTACATTGAGCTAAGCTTTTTTTCTGCTAGTGGTAGTTCAGCCTCTTATTTTCTGAGCAAAATCTAAATTTTCTTAAGTAAGCCTTGAAAAGAAAGTGAATAAGCGCATTAACCATCTGCTTTCAATAGAAGAATATTTCTCTTGGGGATTTTGTAAGAGCCACATTGAAAAGATAAATAATAATTGTTATAAAAATAATGATCAGGTGTGGCTCTAACGGCTCTAAAGATGTTCTAAAGATGTTCTAAAGATGTTCTAAAGATGTTCTAAAGAGAACCAGAGTTGATGTGTCAGTGCTTACTAAAGCGCACAAAGGTGCAACGACAGAAGTGGTTGTGTAAGAAGTGGTTGAATCGATCCTTTGTGGTCATGTTGTTGCAGTGAGAATGAACTCATACAGTTTCTAGTCATGATAATTTTACCTGAGAAGTGACCTCTGACCTTCCAATGTGATCCATTCTCAGGCATGTTTGACCAAAACCATGAAAATAAAGGCATCTTATCTTTGTTAAAGGATAACTACATCCTGTATCAGCTTAACCAAACATTCACCTCAGTCAGCTTGCTGATAACACTAACCAGCTTACACCATGTACCACTCATCCTTTGTTTCATGAATGGAAAGAGGGTAAATAAGGGTAAAATCTTTAAAACATGGAATTCATTTAGTGTCATAATAGATATATGTTGATGGCCTTCCTTTAAAACATTAAGAACATGTTCTAAATGGAGCATGGCTTGCTTAAAACGGCACTGTGCTGAAAGAAAGAAACATGTTTAAAATGCTTATAACTTGCTGTTTGAAATGTCACATATTAAGTTTTTAATTTCATTAAATTTAAACCTGTTCAGGGAGTTGTACAACTTCCTGTATTCTTCATTTAGATTTGCTACAGCTGGATTCCCATTTTTGGGAAGATGTTGCATCAAACACTTTGCTCGCTGGTGATGTCTTCAACACTCAGTTGTTGTTTAAACCGTCAGAATGATTCTGTTGTCACTTGTGATGCTCTTGTTTGTGGTCTCGATCTGTGTTACTGTGTGCTGTCAAGTATTTCTGAAAGCACAACCACACTCTCTAATTTCCGTAATTTCTCCACAACATGCACGTTGTAATATACTGTGACTATTAATGGGGGGATTGTATTACAACTGTTCCGCTCTAACCCTGATATAACTCTAACCCCAGACCAAGTTGTATTGAAGACATCATTTTAGTTTGACTGGATGTGAATCGCCAAATAAAATAATTCTCTTTTGGTCAAACTCAGTCAGCTCATTGTAATCCTCAATCAGTTCAGATGTTGTCCTACCCCAATCAAATTTCTCTGCAACTTCAGTAATAGTTAATTAAATTACTTCTGCGACAAAATGTGACTTTTCGACAACATTCTGTGGAGAACTATCGAGTCAGTTTAGGTGAAAGGTCACTGATGATGTTGTGACCTCTGCAGTCCCTCAGCAGCAGAAATTATTCCCAAGCTCTATGTATGTTAAGGCACATGTGAAGACATTTTCACTTCCACATGTTTAACCTAGTGTGTGTGTATGTGTGTGTGTGTGCGCATGTGCTTGTCTGTTTGTGTGTGTGTGTGTGTGTGTGTGTGCATGTGCTTGTCTGTTTGTGTGTGTGTGTGTTCGTGTGTGTGCGTGTGTGTGTGTGTGTGTGTGTGCGTGCGTGTGCTTGTCTGTTTCTGTGTGTGTGTGTGTGTGTGTGTGTGTGCACGTGCGTGTGCTTGTCTGTTTCTGTGTGTGTGTGTGTGTGTGTGTGTGTGTGTGTGTGTGTGTGTGTGTGTGTGTGTGTGCATGTGCTTGTCTGTTTGTGTGTGTGTGTGTTCGTGTGTGTGTGTGTGTGTGTGTGTGTGTGTGCGTGCGTGTGCTTGTCTGTTTCTGTGTGTGTGTGTGTGTGTGTGTGTGTGTGTGTGTGTGCGCGTGCGTGTGCTTGTCTGTTTCTGTGTGTGTGTGTGTGTGTGTACACAGGTGCCAGGAACCCCAGCGTGACCCCATGCTTAGTGGTATGTAAGTCTTTACTGTAGCTGTCACATATTACAGGTTCCTGGAATGGGAATATATAAATGGTTGTATTTGACAACACTGTTTGTGTTCATGGCACATACACACAAAATATTTTGTCTTAATAAACCAAAGTGTAGCACATTAACTGTAGTCATGTCAACATACTGAAACTCAGAGCACAGCTAATTTGAACATTGAGGCCAGCCCTCTGGCGCCACCCAGGGGCAAAATCCTACACTTGTAGTAAGGATTAAAGCTTCTCTGGTAAGTGTTTTTCTATGACCAGCAGATCAATGAACTATGTAAAGTGTTGCACATAGTGACAAACGACCTGACCCTATAGTTAACCTCTGCTCAGACTGTTTTAGTGTCTTTCAGCTTAACTTTGATGTTTAGGTTCACTCTCACTGCTCTACAAACACACGGGTAAAGACTGACTGACTGTTGAACATAGTGGAGCATTAATCTGCTCAAGAGCCACATATTTCCCTCAGGAGTTAGTTGAAAGCAAAAATAGAGTTAAAAAAGAATAAATATTGGACTTATACCAGAAACATGAAACCAATAAATGATAGTGTTGCTTTGTATCTTCCGGATGTGTATGGATAAGTAAATAGGTAACTAACATGTTAGCAACTTTATAAAGTGTTAATATGTCACTGTTGTGTTATAGTTTGTTGTGCTGCTCTCAAGTCAAAAACTCAATTAATGCAGGTTCCAGACTTTCCCTGAGCATGGCTTGGATTGGCTGGTTAAGTTCGAGGTTTTCAGACAGAAATCCAAGAATAAAAACTGAACAACTGTGGGAAATAAAGTGCACATAAGAGACAAAAAGAGAAGCCAGCCTCCATGTGATAAAATATGGAAACAAAACAAGTATATGGGCCAAGTTCTGATATGTTCAAGTCTAACAGTTTCTACATTCTACTGTTTAATATTCCTTACTCTTTTGATATTTTTCACTGTCTAACAGCAAATATGCCAGTGTGATTTGTTCTGTCCTTGATCATCCACTGACCAGTCGAGCTTATCCAGGGAAAAACCTGGTGCCTCTGCTTTAACCAGGCTTTGATGTATCCGGGTGCGTCTAATAAGTCAGTCCTCTGTGAAGTGTTATCAACTGGAAATTGAACCTTCTGATCTTTTTCTTCTTTAATTTAACCTTGTTTGTAGCCATGGGGCTTTGTCTGGAAGCAGACAGGATTTAATAGGGCACTCTTAAACTGCTGGGTTAAAAAAAAATCCAACTTTAACCCCACTGCTGGGTAACTATGAGACAGACCACGTGCTAGGTTGGTTTGACCCAAGTGCTGGGTCTTACCATTTACCTGGTCTCAAATTCTCAACCATGTTGGTCCATATATGTTAATTACACACCAGTCGCTTGGATTTGCAATATAGCTGACATTTAAGTTATCAAGATAATTTTGTGGAAGTATCAAACTGCAAGGTCCAGGTCAAAACCTAGTATGTGGCTGGACCACATATGGTCAATGTGCAAATTTGAGGCTATAGTTGAAAACTGTTGTGGAATTGCTGACATCATCATGTCCTAATTGCATTATGCCTATGTCAGCCAATTATTAATGGCCAAATAAGCAGTGAACGTAACTGACACTTTGATCTTAGAATCATTGTTTGTTGTCTTTTTAACCAGATATTGTAATTAGGGCCAATTTAAGGTTACTGACATTTCATCACACTGCATTCACTTCGATTATTACTACTACTATCTACATTTTAGTAGGCAATGCTTGCAGGTATAGTGTAACTGTCACTGTTTCATTTCATATCAATATTAAATTTGTGATGGCTAGGTTTAGCACTATTTAGTTTTCTATTATAATTAAATTCACGGAAGCCAATCATGGTAGCAAAAGTTTTTGAAAACTTTTCATTTTAACAGGAAATTTGATTTAATGGTCAAATGTTTCTTTGATTTTTTTTTCCCATTTCATCTTCTCAATAAATTTTTGATGACTAAATTACCATTTTAATGACTTTTTCAGCTGCAAAAGAAACTCTTACAACCCCTGCAGCATGAGCAACCCAACAGTGTTTACAGTATCCCAAACCAACCAGAATTATGACCCAGCATAATCAACCCAACAATGTGTGCAATGACCAGGTTTCTTCAGCTTTTCCTTAACACGGAAGCACTGCCAAATTTTTAAATGGAGGATAATGAATTTTTGTGTAAATAGATTAGGTTGGCACTAGTTCAGCCCTTACTCTGATATCGTCCCAACTTACTTTAACCCAAATGCAATCTACCATTTTAAGAAAATCAGAAAATAGACCAAAAGCAGCAGCAACAGCAGCAGTATATAGTTTATATTTGTGTAATTTCACTGGGATGGATTCTCTCTTTTTCCGGAAAACTTTAATCACACTCACACAATTACACACTCACACACTTGGTAGCTACTCAATACAACCACAGTCTGACCTGCTGACCACTGAGCGAATGAAAAGTCAGGAGATCAACACAAATGAATGTCTGCAGAGGTCGAGGAGATGTGTCACTCTGAACCACAAATGTCAATCTGTTGGTGGTGCTTGACGAAAAGTCAGAGGATCGCCAGAGTTTTTACAACTCATCCTGAGCATGAATACCTGTACAGAATTCAATGGTAATATGTCCAATAGTTGTCGAGATATTGCAGTCTGGACCAAAGTAGTGAATCAATCGCTATTGCCATCCCTTGAGCCTCAGTACTGTTAGGGCAAAAAGGTTTACAGCCATGTTCTGTCAATGGGGCAGTAAGCTATTGAGATGTGAACATGACTTAATATTATTGAATTAGATCAAATCTAATTCATTTAGTCATTTACTTTGTATAACCAAATAGGACATGTTATTTCTTAGGTTTGAAAATAAACTAAGTCATCTACTTTCCTCAACTTTAAAAAGGCGTTCATTTATTAAGATGCTGTTTATGTCTAGAGACATAAAGACACTGTGCAGCTTTGCAACCTGCAAACCTCCTCAAGAAGTCCTCAGATATTCAATGGAAACATAAAAAAAAAACCCACATTCCTGCGCATCTGAGGCAGGGAAACAACCAGATTGTTTTATATCATTTCTACTGGTATGTCCCCCATGACTCCAATTTCGCTAATAGTTCACTTCATGTCTGAAATAAGGCTGGCTCCACACAAAGACATCCATTGATGGCACAGAGGAGCAGTACTGCAAAACCTCGGAGAGCAACGTCTCTAATTCAAATACCAGGATTTGTCCAAGGGAGAGAACACATATCTGAACCACCAGGCCACGGGGGTAAGAAAAGATATTTGGTGATGTATTTAATAATAAAATAACACAACAGATCACTGAAGATCATTAGAACACTGTGACTTTTTTTGCGTTTAATAATGCTGTGAATGCATTGTTATGCTTTTCAGTGGTTACCCTGCTTATATCTTGACTTTTTATGTCACATTTCTGTTGCCTGTTGCCTTATTTACACATCAATTTAATGTTTTCACTCTGCAACTTTCAATTCGTGAACTCTTTATTATTTTTTCAGGTAACGAAGGCCCGTCTCACTATGAAGTTATCTCTTGCTCTGGTCTTTGCATTTGTTCTCCCGCTCATCAGGGCTCAGGTGCCGCACTGGGGACCATGTCCAGAACCGGCCGTTCAACCTGAGTTCAACCTCAAACAGGTACAAACAGCATATACTATGATGTTGTATTTAATTTTCATTTAATAGGAAGTAGCCATTAATAATTATACTTATTAATTATACTATAAAAATCTATCTTACCATTGTTTAAAAACAATCTTAAAGACCAGTGGCGGACGAAGAATTCAGATCCTTTACTTACGTGAAAATGGCAATACCACACTGTAAAACTATTCAATTAAAAATAAGTAGTCTTTTTATTATATGAGTCCTGCATCCAAAAGATTACTTCAGGTAAAGGTACAGAAGTACTATCAGCTAAAAGTACTTGAAATATTACTAGTACTCTAAAAAGGAGCAGGTTAAAGTAAAGTGTCATCAGATTATCATTATGGGTTTTTTAATGTATAAGGAGCATTTTACTATTATAGTTTGTGAAAGGGGAGCTAATTTAAAATACTCAACATACTTTTGAGTATTTGACTCTGTAAGGATTCATCATCTTTCATAAGATAAACCTTTTTTTGTCTTTATGTTAAACCTGAACCTGCATCGTAAATAAGTGTAATTGTTTCAACACTGGTAAAGAATAAGTTTGACAGGGCACCTACCACACGTTTTACGGAATTCACTACAGTATGTAGATTTATTCATAGTCTCCACTCACAGCGCTCTAAATTGTCTTTGAACTTGTGTGTTTTTGCCCTCACAGTTTATGGGGAGATGGTTTGAAATTGCCAAGCTGCCGGCCCAGTTTGAGAAGGGCCGATGCATTGAAACCAATTTCACTATGAGGACAGACAACTCCATCCGAGTGGTCAGCTCTGAAATACTGTGAGTCCTACCTGCAATTTCTTTGTGCAAATGTGGAGTCACGAGGTGATATTTGCATGGTGTGTATTTTCATTAAACCCAACATGAAATTTGACTGTCTCGGATGAAACAGAAAAGGAGAGCTGAGGAAAATTGAAGGGACTGGAGTCATAGAGGATATGAAGAATCCGGCCAAGCTGGGAATAAGTTATTCCTATGGTGAGCATGACTGCATTTGCTATAGTTCTGACATTAACCGCCACTGTTAAGCAAATTCATTTGTAATGTTAGTGGCTTTCTCCAGGAGAAAACATTTAAGGCGCTCTTGATCTGATCTTGTTTCGTATACCTTCACTGCAGTCCTGCCCTACTCCCCTTACTGGATCCTGTCCACTGACTACGTGAACTCAGCCCTGGTGTATTCCTGCACGGACATCCTGAGGCTCTTCCACGTTGACTTTGCCTGGATCCTGGGCCGAACACGAACCCTGCCGGACTCCACTGTCGAGAAAGCCAAGGAGATCTTTGCCACCAACAACATCGACGTGACCAGGATGATTGCCAGCAGGCAGCAGGGCTGTGACAAAACTCTCTGAGCAGCAATGGAAATGCAACACAAGATGGCACTGTTGGTGATAAGGAGGGAGTAGATGACTCCATCTTCGACTAATACTTTATGGTGATTGTTACCAGGAGGGTAGACTCAACTCTGTTGCTCAGTTTGTGTATATGTAGAACAGAGTTTTTCATTCTTTTTAAGACAATAAAAACATTTACAAAACAAAATAACCGCATTCATATACTGTGCATTATAGTAAGTAGTTTATAAAAGCATAAATGAATATTAAATCATAGTTTACCCACCTTTTATTTAACACATCATCATTGGTTGTGATATTACAATAAGTAAGAGTAATGTTCTGCAGTGAAGCTGTTTTGTCATCATGAAAAAATATTTATTTCATTTGCAATATAAAGTGGGAATAAATGGTATTGAGTCAATCTGATGTTTATACCACAAAGTGGAAACATAAAGCATCTAATTAGATTAAATAAAAGCCAGTTAGACTTATCTCATGTGATCTTCACTTACCACTCAAACACAATTGTGATGTAAAAGTACTGTATGTAAGTCAGTATAGAAAACAGGATTCCTACAGAAATTGGGATTTGAGCCGCACTGATGAGTTGTTTATTCATTTTTTTGATAATTTGGCTACAAACATTTAATGGTTGCAGTTTCCAGAAATTGCAATTTTTGTGCTTTTCCTAGCTGTATCATTATAGTAAATTCAATATCTTTGTGCTTTGGACCGTAAATCAGTCAAAACAAGACACCTGATGACATCAGCTTGGGCTTTGAGGAATTGTGGTGGGTTCAACTTTGCAACATTTAACGTGATGAACACATGAATCTATCAGTAGTTATAAATTTATAATATAATACATATTATTCTGAAAATGTCTATTCCTTTGCTTATGGTACTTTATAAGTATATTTCAATGCTAATATTCTTGTATGGTAATTTTGAATGCATAATTTTAACTTGTAAAAGAGTATTTCTACACTGTGGCAGTGGTACTTTTCCTTCAGTAAAGGAAAGAATCATCAGACCACAAGAATCAATATGATCAACAAGGAACTATATAGGCTACTTATAAATAAAATTAATCAAATACTGCAACATTACAAACATCCAAATACGAAATCTTTCCAGGCTGACAGCAGATATCTAGAATCATCCCCGAATAATGTAAACTGGATGTTCAAACAAACAAACAAACAAACAAACAAACAAACAAACAAACAAACAAACAAACAAACAAACAAACAAACAAACAAACAAACAAACAAACAAACAAACAAACAGCAACTTCTGCTAATTTTCTAATCACCAATGAGAAATAGTCGTCTAAGTTCATGAGTCACCATGGCAACAACAAGCTTGTCACAGATGTGTTCATCACTTTTTAGTGTCCCCCTGGAAACATTTCTTTTGTAGTATATGCTGCCGGCGTCACCCACATCGTTATATTGTTTTAACTGCAGACGGTCACATATTCACGGAGTTGTTACCTCAATATCTTTGATCAGTTTGTCAACGTCAGCGAACAGAGGAGGTCTGTGACCCCGAACTCTGGTGCCACCCTTCAGAAATTAGGTCCTGGATCCACATACTGTGGTTTGACCGATCCTTTAGTGGCAGAGACGAACAAAAACACGGTGTATTTTGTGTATTTCTCATCAAATCCTCTCAGATACACTGCTAATCTGGTGTGGCGTCGGTTGAAAATAAATCAGGAGACAAAGGTTCCGCTGCTTGTATGTAAACATCTTATTCTGTAAAGCAATTTAACAACAGCTGTCGAGTGAACGGAGTGGGGTAAAAAGTAAAATATTTCCCTCTGCAGTGGAATATATATGTAATATAGCATAAAACATAAAGAAAGTACAAATGCGTATTTCAAGTAAAGAGCTTGAGATAATGTGGTGGGTTACTTCCCACTTCAGGTATTAAATGAATGAAGACGATTTTATCCACGAAAGCAGCGGAACCTTTGTGTCCTGACTTGACTTTCCTGTCGGATTTATTTTCAAACCAGATTAGCTGTGCAGCTCATGGTGTAGCTTCTGTAGCTGAGAGAGCTGGATACAAATTTGACAATAACAATTCATCTATGCCACTAAAGGATCAGTCAAACTCAACTGCCATGAAACCAGCAGTGGATGAGATGTTCCCTGAAGGCGCCGGACCGTACGTGGATCTGGATGAGGTGTGTTAGCTTGCTAGCTAATTCATGATATTAACAATGAATTAGGCAGCTGTATTAACCAGCTTTCTGCCTTTGTTATAATCCTTTCTTACAGCCTAACACTTCACCAGCTTCTTAATGTTAACTTAGCTAGAAGTTACGGTTAATAACTAATAAGTTTTCACACGCTAACGTCAATGTTTATTTTTTCTCAGACGGACGTTTTAAGTTTTCTAGTAAGTTTTCTATTAGCGTTGATGTATTTCTACGTTAATCCAACAAATAAACTATCTAACTGTTAACTGTCAGTAAGACTTATCACGATGTAATGCTAAATAAACCAATAAATAAACACAATAAACACTCACCAGCACTTAATTAGGAACACTATATGATACTAATACTGGGTTGGGCCTCTCTTTGCTCTCAGAACAGCCTCAGTTCTGTGATGTTGGAAACTTTCCTTTGAGATTCTGCTCCATGTTGACATGATTGCATCACATTACATCTGTAGATTTGTCAACTGTACATTCATACTGCCAATCTCCTGTTCTTCCACATCCCAAAAGTGTTCTACTGGATTCATATTCATGCTGGAAGTGGCCACTGGAAGATGGTAAATTGTGGCCTTGAAGGAAAGCTCACTGCGGCAACAATACTCTGACAGGCTGTGGCATTCAAACCATGATTGATTGGTATTGAGGGGCCCAGAGTGTTTTAAGAAAACACTCCCACCACCAGCAGCCTAGACTTTTCACACAAAGGCAGGTTGGGTTGATGGATTGCTTTGTAAAATAATTAATAGATAAGACTATAAAAACAGATTAGAAACTTTGGGTAAAAAGTTGCCTTTTTGATTGACGAGCTGCCTTCTGGTATGGATGAAAACAGGAAGTTGCAGCAGCATAAATAAAAGGTGTTGATTTGACCCTTTTGTTTGACCACAGCAAAATTATGAGTAATTTTTCGAAACAGACTCTATGAAATAGGCAGTTGTTTTTGTGGTTGTCCTGCCAGTACGCTGCTGGCTGGCTTTCTTGGGTTAAATTTGTTCCTGTCAGCTGCATGTTTGTTCTCTGGCAGGCTGGGGGAAGCACAGGACTGCTGATGGATCTGGCTGCCAATGAAAAGGCAGTTCATGCAGACTTCTTCAATGGTAAAGATTTTTTTCACCTTTTTACAACTTGCCATGCGTTACCTTCACACCTGACAAACTGAGATTCTCAAAAATTACTGAATTGGTTTGAACACCACATTGAAATGCTGAGTTAGGTCATTGTTAACACGTACCACTCAACGCATATCACTGGCTTCAACCCGTGTATCTATGTTTAAAAGGGTAATATAACCACCGACGGTTCAATATAACTAAGTTATCCACTTGTAACGATATACTGTGATGTAATCATGATTCAGCTCAGATATAGTGAGATTTTTTGATACATGAATTCAGTTGAATGACCACTGATAGTAAAATGAACATTTACATTAAATATTAAGAGCAAAACACCTCTAAAATGTTTTTTACTGCCGCAGCAACAGCACAGCGGCGATTTGTAGAACAACGTTTTGGGGTTTTCTTGATGACAAATTTTAATCCAAACGTTGCCAACTGCATCAGCATCATCTGTCTAAATCCAGGATTTCAGCAACACTGTGTGAGCGCATTTCCTCGTAAATGTATTAGTTCACCATTTCAGTCATTTCCTTCCACCAGGAGGAGTTTGGGACTAGTGTTGCTAATGCTGATGTTACTACCAGCAGGAGAGGGCTGTGTCACACACAAATACACAAGCCTCCACACTCAGTCCAGGCCGTTAAGTATTTGGACAGGTACACATTTATTGTTCTTCAGGCTCTGAGCTTCAGCACATTCAGTTGGCAATAAAATAATGGCTACCACATTAAAGTGCCAAGTCTTCACTTTAATTTGAGCAGGTTTACGTCAATATAGAAAGAACGGTGTGTGAGATATAGCCTTTTTAAGACATAGTGCCCGCATATAATGAAGCCTTAAACTTTGGGCATTATGTGTTAAAGACCACAGACACTAGTTAGTTACTTACTTATTTTCCCAGAGTTGGATTTTGGCAGCTCTACAGATTGCAGAATTTGAATCTGATGTGTGAATTTGAATCAGCATACTAGAGGCTGTATCTCTTACTTTGGTGACAGCTGTGGCTGGATTTGTGTTGTCTGTCTGTCCGTCTGTCTGTCCCATTCTTGTGAACTCGATATCTCATAAACCCCTCAAGGGAATTTATTTCCTTTTGGCTCAAGGATGAACTCATTAGATTTTGGTGGTCAAAGGTCAAGGTCACTGTGGCCTCACAAAACACGATAAATCAAGTAATCAAGTAATCAATCAAATATAAGCTAATTTGGACACAATTTAACACAATTAGGATCATCTAATAGGATAAAATGATGATGTGATGACATTTTATATCTGGTCAAAGGTCAACTTCACTGTGACATCATAATGTTCTGCATAAACAGTTCTGGCCAATATTCATTGCTGTAACTGTGGAACAGAGGGGCAGATCGTGAACACATTTTCTGCAACTTGACCGGTTGGAGGAAGCATACAACTGTGAGGCCGTGATTCTAGTTTTGAAAAGGATTAATTTTACCCCCCCCCCCCCCCCCCCCCTTACAGCACTTTGAGCTGTTACGATCCTCTTCACGCGTTTCACAAATACAAGTATCAATGTAAGTTATGTTTGTCTGTCAGGTAAGTTAAAGTGAACTTAGGGGTCTGTTATCTTCAAATAGGAGATTGTCAGTCAGAGCAGATTGAATCTATTAGCACATGATGTTCTTTCACCCCTGGGCGTCAGTACACTGCTGCTTCCACAGCAGGAAACTTCTTTACTGCCCCCCAAAACATTCCTTGTGCCCCACCCCCCTTTTACAAACTGTGGTTTATAATGTAGTGTGATCTCTGTCCCGAGGCGTTGCTACATCAAACAGCCACAACTTCTTGCCATGTGCGACACAAATTCCACGCAGACTTCTCAGCAGGAGCTCTGTGGATGGGCTTTGAATGAGGCTCATTTAGGGTGGCAGCCTTTATCCCTCTTCTGATGGCGATGTGTACCACTTAACTGTCTCTAGCCTCATTGGAAGCAGCTCCCAATCCCCTGGCCCACATTTGTAAACGGATTTTAAACGTTCATTCATTTAAACAATCAGAGCCACACTCTCTAATTATTTCACAGTCACGGAAGTAAAGCTGCTGTGACAGTTTTTGTGAATGTGTGTTATTCCACACTGTTGAGAAGTATTCAGGTTACAGCAGTTCTGTGGGAAAATTACTTTATTGAGTTTTGGTCTAATTCTAAATGGCATTTACCTACTAGACTGATTTGAAACTGCATTCTCACTAAGATGGTATGAAAAGTAAATCACACACTTAGCCTTTTGGGAATGATGTGTATAACCAGTGCAGGCTCATATTCATTCATTTTTCCTCCATGGTTTATTGTAGGAGTGGCTGGTACCGACAAAGTCATATAATCACTATATACTATTATATATTGTATAAATATATCTATTTATATTGTGACATCAATATATATCATTGAATAATTTTCTGGAAAATCCTCTGAGAAACTGCCACAAAGCAGCTCTTCTCCTTTACTTGTAACATTCCCCTAAATGTGACTCTTAAATGAAAAACATTGTTCCAGCAGTTACAACATGGCATAATGAGTTGTGTTCACCTGAAGGTACCTGTCTTTCATTGTACGTAATGTGTTTTGTTTTTGCGCGAAAAGGCTTTAATTAGGCTCAAAACGCAGTTTTCCATTTTGCACTGTTTGTCTGTGTCCATGATTTCTGTGTTTTGTATGTTTGATGACATGTTTGAAAACAGCACTTTGTGTACAAATAGGACAAACAGACAACACATATTCAGAGCAAATTCCTGTGGGCAGACTGCACACTATGTGCTCTCTATGTGGACTGAATACAGACTTTTCAATAGTGAGTGAGCAAACTTTATTTACATTAAACAATAGAGCATTATTCACATTTACATGTAAGTGTAGGAAGATGAATCAAAATGTCTTCTTACATTTTTAAAGCTTTATCAGCAGCCCACTTGCACACATGGACATTTTGGGCTGTGCCTCTCTCATCGTGTGTGTGTTAGCCAGGTGTCTGTGATTATGTTATGTACTTAATGTATATGTGAGTTCAGCAGATTCTTGCTCTCAGCTGGTAGCACCCTAAAGGATCTGAAGAGATCCGATCTTTACTTTGTTTGGACCAGTATTTTAACTTTTTATTGAAGCAGAAACAAAAAAAAATCATTTTTCAAGAAAAAAATCCCAAAAGTTAACCTGGTTCTAGATTCTCAGTTGTGAGGATTTGCTGCTTTCTTTGTGTTATGTGACCATGAGCTGAATAATTTGGGGTTTAGAAACATCACATTGGGCTTCAGGGATTTATGTGGGGTATTTATTGTTCAGTATTTTCTGACACTTCATAGATCAATATAAAAAAAAAAAATCCAGATTAATGAATGAAAACAATTGCTAGTAGTTGTCATTAATTACTTATCTGATTAATTCATTGTTGTTCCTAGTAGTGCCATGTTGAAAAATGCCCATAATAATTTTCTGTAGCCCTGTAGCCCATGGGGATGTATTCATATTACTTGTTTTCTTTGATCAACAGTCCAAAACCCAAAGATACTCTGTTTACTATCTTATATGTAGAAGAAATGCATCAAGTTCTGCATTTTTGCTTAAAAAATGACTAAAACGAATAATTGATGATCAAAATAGCTGCCAATTAATTTGCCAGTGTTAGAAGTGTTGATTTGTTTCTTATAACAAAGAATATAAAAAGAGCCATATCTAAAAAGGCACCGTCAATGAAAAGAGCAATAGTTGCAGCGAACGTACAGTTCAACACGCAACAGGTCAGACATAAACTAAATGTATCCCCTTGTATGGCACATGACAGGGATTGGCTGAATACCTACTGAATGGTATAACATTCACTCAGAAAATGTAAGCATATTTTCCTTTAAGCTGGATTTAGTGAGTGTTAAATGCAGTTTGCCTGCAACAGAGAATGTGGCACATATTATCAAGCATGTTCTTACAGTTCTCCTGCTGACCTCTGACCTCACAAACTGCCAGACCCACAGGAAGGCCACGCTGCAGACCCCTCACCAAATGCATTCCCAGATCCTTTTACTTTTATCACCCTTCACCCCTTCGACCCACCCAACGCTTTATGAGAAAATGCTCAGCTTGCAGAAACGTTTTAAATAGAGCCGTAGTTTTGTTGTCCAGCTGTTATGTAAGTTTAGTGTAATCATGGTGTTGTTGTTTTCCTTCCACAGATTTTGAAGATCTGTTTGATGACGAGGACATCCAGTGAGAGAGACATGTCAACATGTCCTCGAGGGAATGATGGATGATATTCACACAACTCCACACCACATTTTTTTTTGTGGAAAGCAAACCAGCCATTTACTGTCTAATGACATACAATTTCCTTTCATAGTTGTCCTAGTTTCAGGCTTTTTTAAAACATCCTTAAAAAGTCGTCACCGGTTCCAGATGTTGTGAAATTCTTGAGATCCCAAGGATTCCTTCATATATGGTATGTTAAAATTATGAGCTTGTATCGTGGTCGTGTCTTTGACTGCTTCTAAACTGGATTGCAGGTTTCAGTGTGCTGGAGAACACCTGTTAGGAACGTAATTATACATATGATGGGCAGAGGCTCTGTATGCTGTCGCCCTTAAACATGCTGCAGATGGTATATGATAAATGATGGCCTGCTAAAATGGCTTAAATTATTTGTATGGCAGTGTGTGATAGTCACATATGCTCTGTGTTTGGTTTTATACCAGTGTCTCCTGTTACGTCATAAATTTGTACATATGTGTATAGTAGTCACGCAACTACACTTTATATTTTTGTGATGAGTATATATGTGACTGGTTCAAACTCAATAAATAGCACTTTGTATATATGAAGCATTAAGTGCATGTGGATTTGTTTGATTCATGTTTTAAAAATAACAGGGCATTTTATTTGTTGTTATTTTTCTAGATTCTGAAGAATCTAGAAGATGCTTTACATTTAAAAGTTTTAAGATTTAAAAATAGAAATGACCACTGTGAACATTGCTAAGACTTTTTCATATATGTTTTTATTATTATTAAATGTATATGTTAAAAAAAAAATTGTACAAACTTAAGTCAGGGTTAAAGAGCAGATAATACTATCTCTCACCTCAATTATTTATACCAAGCTAATTACAATTAGAAAGATAGTGACATAATTAGTCATAACAGTGTTTACTAATGTAATGCATCATAGCGCTTTGCTCCGAAGACCAGTCTGATCAGTTTACAGTCCATTTACAGTAGCTCTTCTGAAGTTGATGGTCATCACATGCAAATTTAGTTTTTCTAAGCTCCTGGCTACGAAATCAAAAGTTATGTTTTCTTTAGAAGTCCGTACAGTGCTCAAAAAAAGTGAATCTTTATCATTTCATGACAACTGGGCAGACTCCATCGCGTGACGAAGAGCATGTGTAGGGATGAAACAATAAGCTAATCTGCAAATATTTTGATTATCATTAAATCATTTGTAATTTTCAAGGAAAAAAATACCCACAAATTTGACGATTTGCTGCTTTTCTTTGTCGTAAGTGCTGGAAACCGGTTGTTGTTTGGACAAAGAAAAACATTTGAAAAAACAACCTCAGAGTCAATCGTAATGGGCATTTCTCACTATTTCCTGACATTATATAGACCAAACAATTAACAGATGAATTGAGAAATTGTTTCGAGTATTATCAATAATTATCAGCTGTGGCCTTAATTGAAAGCTCCAGGGAAGTGTTGGTCTAAGAATGAACTTTTTACCTCAGATTTTCTATGTACTTTAGCCTACATTTGTTATTTCATCATATGGGAAAATTGTTTTTATTGTGATATTTATTTATCCAGATCTTTACTGAGCCGATAATAGGGTTAACTATAAGACTATTAAATTGTTCCATTACAGCCAAATCTTTAAACTACAGGATATCAGTTTGTTCCAGGAATGTGAAGTACAGAATGTGAAAGCTAATCTGAGGAGCCTAAAGCATCAGGCGCCACTGAGTGTGATAAAGTGCAGCCAATACACAAAATAAGATATGGGAAGAGCATTATACAGAAAGCAATACTTAGCTCATATATGAGAAAGCCTGCAGAGTTTTTGCAGTAAAATGTTGTGAGTGCTGTTGCCATCTGCAGCTATCAGCCGAGCTAGACAGCACACAGACTGCTGTCTGTCTGGAGATTACATCACCACTTTGTAAAAAGCCTGGTTCAGAAATGTTGTCTACAGAACACGTGAGAGAGACATCTAGCTTATGCTTTGCAACATGTTATTTTTCATCCTCAGTTTGTCAGTAAGGTAGATATGATCAAGTATTTACTGCATAATGAGAGACTCCCTCGGTATCAGCGCCAATGAGAGAGCTGATCTGAAGGTCAATAATATTTACAGTTTTGAACGAGAGGATATTGAGGTTTTATTACTATTCAGCACAAGTTGTGGACTGATAAGCTTCTGAAGAGCACAAAATGCTAACTGCAGGTTTTTAAAAGCTTGCTGTACAGATTCAGCAAAACAGAGAACTGTGCTGTCAGCACAGACATGTCCAACAGTTATTTACAAGACAATAGTATTAATGACACAACACACACACACACACACACACACACATACATAAGAACAACAAACAAAAACCTCTTGATAGTGTAACCGGCAGTACACAGTCCTTTATGATCGGGTTTACAACATGAAGCACAGGCTCAAGGATCAGGGCCAATAAACAGAGGTGTCTTTAATAGTAGGAAATAATCAACTATTAAAAAGTCATGATTAGCCTCTAAAAGGCGCAATATAACTTTTAAATCTGTAAAGGCACAGAAATAATTATTTCTGCAGAATGAAATCCCAACTGTGAAATGCTTCAACAAATTCTGGGTGTGCAGGACAGATTAGATAAGAACAGGCTATCATTTATATTTCATTTACAAGACTAAGAGTTTACAGCTAGCATCTCTTGGAGGCTGTATTTAGGAACAGCAGTGCTTTGAGCTAGATGCTAACTTTGCATGCTAACATGTTCACAATGCTCACATGCTGAATTTTTGCATATTGATCACATCGCTCACCATCTTGATGCACTGCGTTGGCCTGCTAACTTTTGCTAATTAGCACTAAACATGAAGTACAGCTGAGGATGATGGGAATGTCATTAGCTTTGCAGATATTTGTTCATAAACCAAAGTGCCGGAAAAATCTTTCTCTGATGATGGCACTGAAAAGTCAGGGGACCATCTTAAGTGAGTAGGGTTAATCATCTGGGGACCATGACAACCTGTAAAAAAAAATCTCACAGAAATTCATCCAATAGTTTTCTAGGCCACAAATGTCGAACCTGCTGGTGGTGCTAAAGGAAAAGTCAGAGGATCGCCAAAGTGAGTAGGGTTAATCATAAGGGGTCCATGAATGTCTGTACAACATTTCATGGAAATCTATCTGGTAGTTGGTGAGATTTTAAGGCTGGACCAAACGACATCACCATACATAGAGCCACGCTACTAGAGTGACTGAGGATGCCAGAACAAAGAAACATGATCTGTTATTCTCTATAGAAACTGCAACATGAACATAAACATTTCACTAAATGTCTGAGATTTTGAAACTGTGTACATTAACTTTATTTGATGTAAACCCTGATAGCTCTGAGCTAGAAAATATATTTGAAATTTATTATTTTGCCTTTTTTTCTTACATTGTAAGTGGTAATAAATTAAATTTGTAAGTTGTTTGTTTGTTAATTCAATCAAACTTTTCCACTTTCCCACAGATTTTAATTATTAATGGTTTTTTATAACTTTCTGTTGAATTATTTGTATGACTTGCAACTTGAACCACAACTAAAACTTTTACATAAAACCATTTGACAGGCACCATCATTTAACAAGGGTCTGTGTTTTTAATGAGCTTTTCTTTCAGTAGTAGAACGAGACGCTTAATGAGGTTTTCTTACCCCAAATATCTGTTATGTTGCTGTGAATTTTCCATGCAACGAAGGAGACAGCCATCTCTCCTGATGGCTGCTCAGCTTTAAACTGAAGGAGACAGCATTTTGCCTCCTTATGTGACTGCATCAGTTATTCTTAAATGAGTAAATTGCAGGGATCATAGCCCGGGCTGAGTCATCATCAGTCAGTCAAGGGAGGCTCAGTCCGAGGGGACAAACAGTATGAGCGTAGAGAAGCAGCATTTGGGAACTGACTAGCAGACGATGCTTCAGGCAGAATACTAGATTTTGTTTCATTTTTAATTTTAATCCAGACAATATTGACATCTATAACCGAAGCTCTGCCGTACTACATAAGTGATTCCCAGCCATACTTGTACCCCAGAGGCGCTTCTGCAGGTACCAGGAGATACGTGGAAAGATTGTGAAGGAGCTCAACTCATTAAAAGAAAATTAGGATTCAATAAAAAAAAAAAAAAAAATCCAGATATTGAGTAGGCTGTAAAACCTCAGGTTGCAGAGTGTTAATGAGTTAACGAGTAGAAGTCCAAACAAGCAATGGATAATCAGCTGAAATATTTAGCTACAGTTTATTGATAAATTGTTGACACATCCAGCTTTTCCCGCCAGTAGTACAAAAGCAAACATAATAAATATTGTAAATAACCTCCAGTTTAAAATCAATTCAAATGAATGCATTTGGAACATAAAGGTTTGAGTCATTAAGGGATAACAGGGTTCATCTGACAGGGCTGTATGTACATACATGCAGTCAGGTAATGTTCCTGGTTTCCATAGCTCCTATTTACACATGTTCTGTATATTCCACTGACGCAGGCTGTAGGCTGTACAGGCTACGTGGCACAATCCGAGCATCAGGACCAAACAAACAGCGTTGTTGGCATGCAGGTCCTAATGGCTCTGGCTTCTACAGCAGCAGCAGTTTGCTTCATTAGTGACCCACTGTATGAGGCCTAGTTCTTCTAATGACTCCAGCTCCAGCCTCCATGTCGCTGAATAAAGACATTCACCAGAAAAATGTGTTTAGAAGGTTGTTTTATTACTTGTGTATTTTTTGAAACTATTCAATAAACATATCAGTCTGAGAGATTTTACCAATCTGTGGATTCATGAATGATTTCAAATAATACTGATCTGAGTAAGCTGCAGAATCATCACACGTTCAGTGAAAAGATTTTTCAGAATATATAAAAATATATAAACAACTAAGTGAAAGAGCAGCTGGTTGCAGACTTCTAACATTACGGCTGACAACAAGTTTAGAAACGTTATCCAACAGGCTGGTGCAACTGCTGCTTGGATAGTGTTGCATCAGTGAAATGAAACTAGTCATGTTCCTGTCATCCAGGACAATGTTGCTCACATATTTGTCAATATACTGATGCAACACAGTTATTATTTCAGGGGTAGTTTTTATTCCTTGCCAGTCAGTTTCTCCTTATGGAGATCAAGCACTGGAATAAAAAGACAAAAGACTGATTCTTTTAATTTATCTCCAGTAAAGGAAGTTGTTGTTATTTCCTATTTGTCATTAGATTCTGTTCATGCATGTTGTTTTTTGTTGTGTAGCATCAGGACAGTACCATGAATATCAGGACTACCTCTTGCTCTACTGTTTCCACTAGCCGCAGGCGCTTCTTTATAAATCTGTGCTCCTGTAACATAGATCTGCAACTGTGTGGATTTAATAGCTTTCAGTTTTTAAATCCGCACCTACTCAGCCATTAATGTAAATTTCAAATCTGAAGATCAGCTAGTAGCTTAGATACACTGTCACCTCACATGATGACCACAAATTCCAAACCTGCGAGGAAAGAAACCTGGCACTAAATGGCACCTTGTTAATGTTTCTCCACTGAGAGCAGTCGTGCTGCTCACCTCTCCTAATTACAGGACCCCTATTGGTTGGACGGATGGCAGTGCAGGAGCCAATCCTGGAGCGCCTAACAGCACGCTGGAGCCGTATGACATGCCTTTTTGTTTTTAATGATCAAGTGGGCTCCTTAAAAATGTTTCCCTGCCCGTCTGTCCCATACAGGGGAACTGAGAGGTAGAGTGCTTAGACAGCTTAGACCACAGCGCAGCAAGCTCCCACCCCCCGTCAAGAAGCTTGATCCAGAGAGCCGCTGGATCCGGAGGTGATCTCAGGAGGCCACAACTTCAGCACCTTTGCAGGTAAGGACAGATGTGAGTTCTTCTCGGGCTAAAGTTGATATATTTCCAGTTAATAGAGCCACAGCAACTTCTTGGATGAAAAGTGAGAAAGTCATCAGTTTTGTAAGCCTGAGTGAAACTATAGGAGACAAGCTCTCTTTTTGAGCACAGCAGCTGTAACTCAATATCCACCCGTGCAGTAATAGAGAAGTAAATGTACATTGTTTGATTGTTAAGTCCAGTCCTTCTCTATTTAATATTCTGATATTCAGAACTGAAGTCTTGTTTTTCTCACTAATCCCTGAAAAGCTCCATTACAGCATGTCCCCAATCCTCTCTATTGTTTTGGCATTGGCCAGTTAAATAAAAGCTGTCTCTTTGTTCCACATGCATTGTCCTCTCATGGATTTCTATATCAAACAGATTGCTGAAAAACTTAAACAAAAACTAAAAAGATACAGGGATCAATCCAAGTGTCGTGTCATTGTAATGTTACATCCAGAAGTTTATCCTGCAAATACACTTTTGTTCCAACATTATCACTGAATATTGTTTCTGTCTTTTCCCTCAGGAAGCACATAAAACTGAAAATGGCACGTTTTGGACGGCCATCGCTTTCCCTGATCCACACAGGGTTCCTGTTAGCGATTGTTTTGTTACCAGGTGAGACTTTGATTACAAATTTTTACCAATTTAAAATATATGTGACTTTAACTGACCTTTGTCACAACCAAATAGCATACTAGTTGCATACAGATGGGAAGCAAACAATTTTGAGTTACTTGTACTTTACTTATGCGACTTTCTTCTCCGACTCCATTACAATTCAGAGGAAAAATATTGTACTTTTTACACTCTACAATGTAGTTTAATAAACTTCACTGTGTCCAAGTACAACTGTAAAATGCTACTTACACATTAATGATTCAGTGACAATATATACAAATATAAAGAGAGTAAATATGTAACAACTTCACAGTCACATGGGCTGTTTGTCTGCATAAGAAATACTTTAACTTTTGATAATTTAAGTACATTTTGCTGATAACACTATTATACTTTAAATTGGATTTTGAAAAGAGTCCTTACTTGTAATTTAGCATTTTTATATCACTGTGTTGCTACTTTTACTGAAGTAAAAGTGCTGAGTACTTCTTCTTGCCCTGGTTTTTTGTCAAAGTCTATTATGAGGGATATATAAGAGGAATTTGGATTAATGACCTTTATTTCTAAAATCCTTGTTGCAGCCCTGGGCACTGGCACATTAATCTATGGCACAGAGGTATAAAGACACCATTACTCTCATCTCCTTAACAGTAAAGTAGCATGTCTTGTTGATGGCAAGGCATCCTTTACATACTACAAAATCTTTCTAGAGGCATAAAAGACATTCATCCTTGCTCCTTTGGGAGATTTTCCACATTAATAAAACCAGAAGTTTCCGCCATAATCAGCTGACTCGGCTGTTTTCTCATAGTCATAAACTTCTGAAGGAAACCCTGGTGGAGCAAAGGATACTCCGTATGTGGATACATGAGATGCACACAGACGTGTCCCCTCCTTCCCATCTTCTGCTGTAACAGTGAATTGGTAATTGGTTTGTGTGAGGGTCCACTCTTTGTAGTTTTACAGGTTAACATTAAGGAGGCCCCCATAAGTTGTATAAACTCCCCCTCCCGGTCTGGTTTCAAAGCCTAACTGAGCGTGTATGGGTCTGGGCAGGGGTCTGGAGGAGGAGGAGGAGTGGGGAGTGGGTGTTTAATCTGCAGGATACAGCCTGTACCGGGGCGCCAGAACCCCAGCACCTGCCGAGTTTCACCCAGGGGCTTATTAGCAGGTCAGCGTTTTCCCTGATGTTGAGGGAAAGCTCAACATCTGGTCTTAGTCAACTAATATCCCTGCTGCTGCTAATTGTGGCTGCTGCTTATGTTTTACAGAGTTTCTGGGGGCGGTTCCAGTGGAGCAGCACAAAGAGGAGGAAGGTAAGGATCAGTGATGTGGCATGTAAGACACATTGGCTTTTTAGTCATTTAAATCATGGACATTTAAAAGAAGATATGTGCTGTGAAACTGAATCATCCAACTTGCGTGTATTCAGTCAATAAGCACCACATTAATTTCATTAAGCCATTTCATTTACAGGTGGTGGTCACAATAACACACCCTTACAGTGAAAAGCTGAAATAAATTACTGATAGAATATTGACAACATTTGATTAATCGAATTGTGTGAGTAATTTTACATAGAAAAACAACAGAGTTTAGTGGTTCCAGTTTCTCAAATGCCTCAAAGATGTCCTACTTTTATTTGACTTAAATGATACTAAACTAAAGAAAAGCATTTTAAACGACAATTTTTGGCAACTGGGAACTGGGCATTTTTACTATAAACTTTACACTGATATTCAAAAGACCAAACAATTAACTTAAAGAAAAGTATTCTGCAGATTAACTGATAGTAACCATTAGTTGCAGTGGGGCCAACTTTTCCATAGGTTGTCAGTGCAAGCAGCTTATTATGACCCACAGTTACGTTTTATTGTTAGGTGACCTATTGTGGCTGTAGCAATTATGATGGGAACAAAGGAGGAGATTAAGTGATGTAGCATATTGACAGACAGCGGAGGCTGGGGTGGATGGATGGGTTGACAAAACACAGGACTTTGACAGAGGAGATCTGAAACCGATAGTCAATGTTTTTTTAACCAAGACTGTTCCACAACCTTATCTGCGTGTTTATCATAACCATGATGACAAAGGTGTGGCCTATTACATGTGATGCTCCTGCAGTATCAGAGGATAGGGACAAACAACCTAAATGGTTGTTCAGGTTGGAGGACTTGTTTTTTTGCCACCCTAGTCTCATCCAAAAACTCCTGTCAGAAATACATTTGTGGATGTTCTAGTTTTCAGTTCTTGTTGGTAGTATTTCAGAATCAGTCTAGCTCTCCTGAAATTGAAATGATGTTGTCGCACTGGGCTGCTTTATATAATTTCTAATTTGATAAAATAACAGCAGCACCAAACAACATGATGTCGTCCATCTACTCTCATCAAATACCAAAGAACATCTTGTATATCATATCCACAAACAAAACTCATCCAGTTTTAGAGGCAACAGAACAAAAACGGCTAGAAAGCCTTTTTAAATACACCTACAAACGAAACGCAAATACATGTTTGCTTTAGATGATAAGACTGATACCCTTGTGGCTGAATGGTAAATATAAAGCTACAGCCAGCAGCTGGTTAGCATAACTAAACACAAAGAGTGAAAATAGGGGTAAACAGCCATAAGCTATTACAGCATAACCTCCCATAAAATGGCAAATTAAGCTTTTTACACTTTCTTTTTTGTACATATCAAACAAAAAGATGTAATATATAAATCAGTAAGCTTTAGAGGACTCCGGACAGAGAGAGGTTAGCTGTTTCTCCTGTTTCCAGTGTTTATGCTAAGCTAAGCCAACCCCCTGTTCATCAGAAGGCAAGAAAGTCAATAACACGCTCTTGTCTGTGCCTATAAATAGTGAACTAAGATCACTGTGAGGACACAACAGTACATTTTTTTCAGACATCTTCCATACACACTCATACCAGCACCGTTAACTTGGTCACCTTTGTCCCTCTTTTCTCCCATCAGTGACTGCAGTGTCTGGTGATGTGAAAGCCGAGGCCATGGCCAACCTGAATAAACTTGTTCGTAACAGAAGGAACGTCCCCTTCTTTACTGTGCCCCAGTTCAAACGCCTGCCAGATTTCTGGGGATGGTACAAGTACTTCATGGATAGCCACAACCAGGAGGGAGTGAGTGGAGTTTGTTTCACATTAATTATTCAGCTTCTCCCCGTCAGGATTATGAAACAGTTTCTTCTTTTAAAATTGACGCAACAATTTGCATCGCTATGCAAAATGGAAAATAGAACAATTTAAAGAGCTATTTGATATAGATTTAAAACATTCCTCATTTGTCATAGCAATAATTCTTTATTGCTCAGACTATTATTATATACTATTATATAAACATATTAATATTCCATTATCCTCTTAAAATGCTGAGATTCTTTTTAATGCAGCTCATGTTCCAGCCTGTCTTCGTAGTGCCAGTGAGACCTCTGTGGTTTAAGAGTCAGGCTGTATGGTTTGAGTAACAAGACAGCGAGCTGAAAAAGTACATGCATTCCTCCACAGAGGATTTGTCTGAAAGTTTTCATCTATATCAAGAGCTTCATTTGAATTCTTTTAGTTTTAGATTTCTTTGCTGTTTTATTCTCTGTGGCATGTGAATCATTTCAGATCAGATAGGATTTATTCATTTTGTCTCTTTTTCATCCTGCTCTTCAGATTGAGGATCTGGATCGTCTGTACATGGCCTACCTGCAGAACAAGCACAGGTCAGAGGAGGGGCCCACCTTCAACCACTACCTCAAGCACCTCAGTGAAATCTACAAGACCTGTGCCGATTCTGATGATCCCGAGTGCATCGCAGAGTCCACCAGCAAGCCAAAGGCTGCATTGGTGATGCCCGCCCCCATCAAGTCTGCTGCCGTCAGGCTGTGCAACCCCTACATCGACCCATACTGCCTCTTCCCCGTCCTCCCCAAGGCTGCAGCCCAAGAGCCCGAGCCAGCTCCAGCCAAGGTACCAGCTCCCATCCTCACCCCCCTGCTGCCCATGCCCCTGAAGGGCCCCTCTGGCTTCTACTACTATGCCCCCGTCCTGGAGCCCTTCCTGAGTGCTGAACAGAAGGCTGAGCTGCTGAGGATCTGCAACTCTGAAGATGTGGAGTGTCTGCAGTATCACCTGAGAGCAGCTTATGGCTACCGCCCAGCTCCTGGCCCAGCCCCATCCTATTCTGCCCTCAAATGTGACCCCAAGGACCCCTACTGCAAGCCCCATCTGGTCCAGAAGGCCCCAACCGGCTTCTACCACCTGCTCTACCCTAGCTGTGACCCAGCAGTTGATCCTCTGTGTGTGACCAATGTTGCTGCTCCAGCTCCCCTCTCTGATGAGGAGCCTCCTAAGGAGCAACACTGCAACCCTCTGTTTGACGCTGGCTGCAACCCCCTGACTGCCACCAAGCTGTCCGGTCTCACCAAGCCCGTCCTGGAGTACGCACCCAAAGCTGAGCCTGCACTTCCAGCTGCTCCTCTGTCCTGCGATCCTCGCTATGACCCATACTGCATACTGGCAGCCGCCGCCGCCCTGCGCAAGGCCCCCCCACAGCTCCCCGAGCACCAGGTCTGAATTTGACGCCTGCTACTAGGATTAAATAGTTCAGTGTTTTGACTAACCTAGTGTAATCTTGCTTGTTGAATGGTTCTGTTAATTGTCTCTTCTTTTTTATTCGGTTTATTAAATGATGTAGTGAAATGAAATGGGTGTTTCATAATGCTTTCACTTGCTATCTTCAATCTGCTTTTGTTTTGAACCAAAAACACAAATCAATCAATCAATCAACCAGGTCCGCTACAAGCTCGGCATCCTCGGCAAGACCAAGGAGGGCTACGACTGCTATGTGCACTATGACAAAGACTGCACCCCAGTGAGGTCTGGCACCGAGGCCAAGGCTGACATCAAGGCTCCAGCCAAGCCCGCCTGCCATCCATTTGACCCCAACTGCAACAAATTTGCATCCCCGTCCGGCGTTGAGGCCCCAAAGCCCGGCAAGGATGGCATAATCCTGCCTGACCCCGACTGTGACCCAGAGTTCGACTACAACTGCCGCCTTCGTCGCGCCGAGCCTGCTGCTGCTGAGGAGACCGCCACTGCTGAGGAGAAAGCTGCCGATGAGCCCGCCAAGGAGGCGGTCCCACGCTTTGAAGACTTCCTCAAGAGCGTCATGAGCCAGTACAAATAGATTCCAGATATAACATACCGACAGAACCAACAACTTCTACTTTATTATAACGAAAAATGGGGCTAACTCAGTAAAGTTTTCTGGACTTAATGGACCACAGCCTTCTACCATTAATTACTTCATTACAAAATAATTGAATCAATCGGCACATATTGCAGCTTTTACATAATGAATCTGATTTTCCCACACAATCTGAAGGTTTCCTAATTTTGGTCTGTTTTTATAAAGGGGGAACAATTAAAGAGGGCCAAGCAACTTAGAACATGTGGATTAAATACTTTGTGTATGTATGTTTGTAGAAAAGAGTGTTATGTATAGAAGTGTGATAGAGTAGGTGTAGTTTATGTGTCAGCGGGTAAGAATTTCTCTCTGTTGTACATTCTCTGTTTCCATTTGAGTTATCCTGAGTGTATTTAATGTTGTTTTCCACAGTTTTCTGTAACTCTAAACCTCATAGTGCTTCATCTGTTTAGTTTTTATGAAGTTCTAAATAAAAGGGATTTAAAAAAAAAACTCCTGAATTTTCTTTTCTAAAGGTTTAACAATCCACACACGAAGGTCAGAGACACACCTGCTCTAAAGATAGAAATTTATAAAATCAAGTGATAAGCCTAATAGCAGCAGAACTCCACTTCTTAACTCTGGAGTATACAACACATATTTTGAATATTTTTAACCTAATTAGCAGGGGCCTGTTGTTTAAATGCACAGTTTTTCAGCACATGAATCCCCTGTTGTGCAGTTAACATGCAGCATGTAGTTGAGCCTCAGTGTGCCAGCTGGCATGTTGCACCAGTTTATGCTCCGCCATTATGGGAATAGCTAATTGTTGCTGTATCTGCACAATTTGTATTCACACATCATCCCTGAAAATATGTGTTTTGTATGATAGAACATCACATTGCAAAACCCATAATGAATTAGAGATGTACTCTAGTACAACAGAGGTACGGAACTTTCAAGAAATTTCAGACTACATTTGGAAAACCCTGCAGCATCTTGTCTTTCCAGAAACAGTTATCTAGGTTATGAATGGTAAAGAGAACATTTCAGTTAACATTATGCATTCAAACTTTAAGTAAAAAGCATTTGTGACCTTCCACCTAGACCTGAACCCACCCATCTCTCTTATGCTTGTTTTTGTAATTTCAGAGCACAGTGTACTGATTTACATCCATTCCTTGAGAGTTACCCACTAAAAAACAAGTGAAAGGCTGAAGCTTGCAGTCCTGGGATCTTTGATGGGTCATTAGCAATAGCTAGCAGCTCAGCTTCTACCGTTCTCAGATGAGTTATGATATTGCATGCATTATACGCATGCGCAACATTGTGCGAAACAAAACTTACGCACAAGGTGTAAGGAGGCAGCATTAGCAAGCAAACGAGCAAATGTCACTGATTTATCATCTCTTTGCAAGATCTGTAGTAAGTTTGAGAATTTTAAGACAGAATATTGTTACAGGAATAGTGTAGCTCATTTCAGGATTAGCTCAGTACGTAGGTTTTGTGCGTAGTGGGCAAAAGAGAGAGAGAGAGAGAGAGAGAGAGAGAGAGAGAGAGAGAGAGAGAGAGAGAGAGAGAGAGAGAGAGAGAGAGAGAGAGAGAGAGAGAGAGAGAGAGAGAGAGAGAGAGAGAGAGAGAGAGAGAGAGAGAGCGCGCGAGCGGGGACGCAGGGAGTTAGCAAGTTAGTTAGCAGTGTAGCAGTGAACGTACAGTTCAATGTATTTGCACTTTAAAGGGTTTGGCAGTAAATAAATGCTACGACTCCTTAAGATCCAAGTTGCTGCGTCTCACCTGTGCTTCCAAACAACAGTCCAAACTATGAGCCAGGAAACGTTAACAACACTGAGACAGGTAAACACGATTCTGCATTGTCATTGGAGTGTCATTTAAGCTATATATAATATATTGATATTGCTTGACTGTGCAACAGTTATACGAGCACGTGTTAGTTAAGATTGTTAATTGTGTATTTAATCATTTATTTGGCTATGGCAACACAAATAGCTCTGCAAACTGTTACACCACTGTTGTCAGGTAAGTGTAACTGGAGGTGTGCACTGAAGTATCCAGGCTTCTTTCCTTCCCTTCATCCTCTTCTGACGACCGTACATAATTTAATTCAAATGTTATTTCTGTGAATATATTAATCTTTGAAATGCAAAGTTTGTTATAATCTAAGATAGATGACGACCGTTAATGTAACGCTAATTAAAGGTTAAAAGAACACCTGTGAAGCGGAGTGATACATGTAGTTAAAAGTCCCTCTACATCAGCACTCGTGGACTGTGTCCTGAAATCACTCACAACTATATAGTTGACTATATAGGGAGTTCGCCATTTTGTTGTTGTTGCTGTACGAATGTATAGTGTAAATTATTATACCCTGTATAGTGGACTCATAGCATCCCACAGTGCATCGTGAAAATTAGTGTAAAACCGATGGTCACTAACCAATCAATATATACCATCATGTGTTGTGCTCACGCTAATGAACAGAAAAACGGTGCGGCTGAAATTACCGAGCAGAGTGTGAAAGTGTTTTTTTCATTTTACCGATGAGCTCAGTAAATAGTCCTCTGAACTCCCTGGGTAGTGAGTAGGGACTGGTGAATCAGTGAGTGATTTCGGACTGTTTTATTATGTCAGTTAATGGTAAATATGTTGGAGATTACTATAGAAGTGACGTTTTTCCTCCATACTGCACAAATCTTCTTCACTCAGGAAGGTCGTCCAGGCAGAGACCAGCAATATACAGAGAGACTTTGAGCACAGGAAAGACAGGCAGCACAAAATCATGAGACAAGAATGGCCCTGAATTTAAGAGAGATTTGCCACTGCTGCTCATGAAAAGGTATGTTTTAGTGTGGTCTGTAATTTTGACTTGTAGTAAACAGCAGAATCGCTGTGGGGGGTTGCTGGCAGGCTCTGCTTGATTATCTGTGATAAGTCATGTGATGTACAAATCATCTCATGCCACTGCTGCACCTAGATGGGAGGTGAATCCCTGTAATGGGCTGTGTAAACCAGTTGTTTGTAAACCGTTCCCCGTATTACTAACACTAGAGAAGTTGGTGGTATGTACAGTGCTGTATGAGCAGAACAATTAATATTTGTATGTCACAGTTCAGTGTAGCAGATACAAAGTGAACAAGTACAGTTGAAGTCCTTGCTGTGACTGAATCAGCAGAAGTTTACCAGCTGATTATGACAAAAATGGAGCCATAAATTTAGCTTTGTTGATGAATGATGCATTTTTTTTTTTTTTAAACAGTGTCTTTATTTAAGAATTACTGAATGTCAAATTACTATTTTCTCCCCCAAAGCTGAAATGTCGTATTTTAGAAATGAGCTGCAGCCGTGGGCTTCAAGGACTGCAGGTCTGCTTTTCAAAAACTGAACTTTTCAGCAGCTCCAGCACGCAGCAGTTGCCTCAAGGAGACAAACACTACTGCTGCTGCTGCTACTGACAGTTTAACACACAGTCGGGCCCAGTAATGACAACCTGAACACAACATGCACTCAAGAAAACCTCATGGAAGTATGTTCTTAATTGTAGCTGTTGTCCTGTAAAGTTTGGACTTGTGCGTCGTTCTTCTGTTGTACTGGAATTAAAACTGTATGAAGCAACACAAAGTCTGGATTGTCAACCGTGCTTCAGTGAGTTTTACACTGATGGTTTTGATGTCCTCAAAGGTTCTTAGTTGCTTAAATTCAACATAAAAAATAAATCATGGGCGGCTAATATCACTTTGTAGTGTGAGTCTTTCAGTTTATGATGGTTTTTCTCAGGGATAAAATCATAATGTTTTTAAACCACTGTGTGAAATTTTCTAGTCATTATATTTTGTTATTGCTTGCACACAAACATATAAGTGCAAATATTCTCAAGTGACCGAGTGATCCTGCAGCGACTGGATAGACACGAGTGTTGAGTGATGGCTAATGAGCTGTTGGAGGTCATTTACATTTACATTTAGTTTATCAGGTCTCTCTCTCTCCCCCTCTACATGTATATGTACATATTTGTATGTGTATATGATATTATGTTCCCTTAACAGTCTTTTAATCTCTTTTAGTCCTAATCTAGAATAAATGCTAATCAAGTCTCACATTTTTCTCACTTCTTTCATTCATGCCTAAATTCATTTCTTGAAAATGTCTGTAACCAAGTACAACTGCAGAGGAGATAAGATAAAGTACATCACTGCAGAGCTGATTCCACTTTATTTTGAAGTTTGAGGCTTCATGTTGACAAGCAGTTTCCACCAGGTGGTGCTGGGAAATTGTGAGGCTGCCAGTGTCTGTCAGCGCAGGTCTGTCATCTGTATACACCTGCTGTCACAACCGTCTGACTAAATGAATCTTCGTCTCCATCACTCCCTGATTGTCATAGCTGTTTTAATGAAAGTCAAAAGTATAAAAAAAAATTTAAATGACAAAAAAAAAAAAGCTGATAGAGGCTCATTCAAGACGTAATTATTTTAGCATTTAAAACACAATATATTCATGGTCAATAAAGGTCTCACTCTTAATTAAGCAATCTATCATATCTTGCCTATTTCAGTTAGAGTGCCTCCTTTCTGATACCAGTAAAAACATATCTTAATCCAAACTACACAGAACAATTTATCAAAGATGAAAGTTTGATATCTTTTAGGTGAGATATGTAAAAGCTGCATAAAGTGTCATTGCTCAAAATTGAATTTCATCAAAGGTCGTCTCGGGGGAGCAGAGATCAAACAGTGTGAGGAGGAGAAAAAGAAAATGTTTGGAATCAATTTCACGCCTCTGTGAAGAATAATTGCTGTGGATTTTAAACATTATGATATTAAGATAAGCGCCTTTCAGCCGGTCACACCGGAACGCATTTAGTCTACTGGTTTATCACGGCTGCCTGTTTTGTGTTAATTACTAAATAACTGATGAATTTATCGGCCGTAAAAACCTTTTCTCTCCTGTTCCTGTGTGTGTATGACATGCTAGATAGACAGAAAGATAGATAGATAGATAAATAGATAGAGCGTCCTGACTCTGACAGTAATGGTACTATTTTTTCCTACAGAAAACGTTGACTCACAGTGGTGCCTGGGTGTCTGATTTTTTTCATTTGAATATTTTAAGACAGTTATAATAATTTTATAATACATTATTATTTAAAATTTAACTTTATTCAACTTCTGTTCTGTATCGTGCCATCATCTGTCAGTTTGTACACTGGTCCCTGTTATGGTTTTATCCATATTCAGGATATGATATTAAACAACCAGATTTTTCATACCTCTGTATGATTCTAACATTATCAGGTTATTGTTCCTCTGGGTCTTTGATGCTTCTACATTGCAGACAATCTCTGTCATATTTGCACTGAGGAGCAGGTGTTATTAATTTGAGACCTTCACTCATGGCGGTCCTGACCATGTTTTTTTTTTTTCAGTGCACACTTCAGGCCTGCAGCAAGAGAGAGGATGTCAGTGTGAATCTTTTGTAGCAGGAAGGTCTGGACAGGATTTACACAGACACTCATTAACCTCAGCATTAACAAAATGCCAAGCAAACAGCAACACTGCAGAGGTGTGTTCCCCTGCTAAATATCACTGAAACAAAATGCAAAATAGCTGCTTGCTCGCTTTGTTCACTGCTGCTGTGATATAACTGAAGCTGAAACTAATGCTGTGTTCATACACTTTGTGGTTCAGCAGGTCACTCGCTCTCAAAGCCTTCAGTATTTTTAATGGAGCACAATGGGCCAATTTTGACAGCTGTTGTTCCAAGAGCAAACATCTGGATTTATAGCTGATAGGCTACCTATATACAAAATACTCACGACATCCATGACATTACGGTAATTTCAGAGTAGCATAATTATTTATACTTACAGGCTTTCTTAGTTTACCTACCGGCTCACTGAATACATGACATGAGTTGAGGGGACACCTGCGCACATACTGTATCCTTATCCTGACTCTGGTTTATCATGGTGAGGATCATATTATCACGTCTGCATGGAACATAAGTAACCTGGTTACTCATGTGATTCTTACATGGTGGTGTGAACAAATGAAAAGTGAGGTCAGAAGGGCAGAAAAAGGGCAGGTTATGCAAAAGTCAGCCACCAGCGGACTGTCAGTCTATAGTCTGTAGTCTCCTCAATATCAGGTTTAGTTAGTGTGAGTTTTTTTTACAATGTAAGTGGCACACTCGACATTAGTGACAAAAATATTGCTTACTGCTCTTTGGTGCCCTTCCAGCTGGTGGTGTCCTTTGTGACTGCCTAGGTGGCTTATGCCTAAAGCCGACACTGCATGTGAGCCACAAACGGCAGGTGAGAGCTAAACATTACAGTCTTCAGAATTCAGCCAAATATAATGTCATGTTTTGTTAACAACTACATTGACATAGCATTTTTAATTCCCTACTGTTCCGAATTGTGCCTCCGATATCGCAGTGGTGCAGAAAACTTCCTGTGTCAGGTTTTCTTATGTGGAAATTGAAAATGTGTATACAATCAGATGGATGCAAACAACTAAAGTTGTTGTTTTCACATTTCTGTTTGTGTACAATTTAAACAAATGAGATACAATGGTTTAATTTGTATTTAGACAGAGCTTGAAGAAATGGTGGCCTGGCTTAATTAGCACACAGCTGTGCTCATTATTTAATCAGATAATGTTCTAGCTCTACAGGTGTTAGCTGTAGCTTGCTAGCAACAACCGTGTGTGGACTGTGGCTCAGACACTGACTGAACTTACAACTTACCACAAAGTCTTGCCCTTTCTGGTATTTTCCTTCAGTCTTGCTCCTTTTTCCTCTGGTCTCTATGATCATGAGCCTTGAAGTCAGTGCAAACCTTCACCAAAACATTTTTTACTTGCATGGACGTTTGTTTTCACACCACCTTTTAAAATTTTCTTTGTGTGCTCTGAGTCTGAACACACCAGGTCGGTGTATTTTTCTTGAATTTCTTAGATAGCCATGCTCACTATTTCTCACTACTTTCAGTCTTTATGCTAAGCTAAGCTAATCACTTCCTGGCTCCCTGTCAGATGCAATCTATGACTGATTTTAATAGGAACCCATGAAGAGGGAATTGTAATAATCCAGCCTGCTTATAACAAAGGAGTTTTTCAGTCAGACTGAAACACTTTTTCTTAGTGATATTTCCCAGATAGTAAAAGGCTATCAAGGTAGCGATAGATAGATTGATCGATAGATAGATAGTTATTTTTCCTATTTTTGCTTTTATTACTCCAAGCAATATTCCAGTATTGCTGGAACCAAATGTACCTATACTCCCCTGACATTTTTCCCTGAATTATTCACATCAGAACATTTATATCAGCAACAGACCTACATGTATATATAATGCATGAAGAGTCCATGGTCAGCTTCTGCTATGGGGGGGGGGGACATCGGTTTGAGGGAAAAAAAAGGACTTTAGTTGTTCCTCAGCCACAGCTCAGCCCAAACAACCATTTATAACCTGAATCTCGCCTTTATATAGAGACAGACTGACAAAACGTATGCACTCAACATGTATAAGTAACTGACTGGGAAATACAGTTTTCAGTTGACCAGAATGGAAGTGGTACAGAAATGGATCCCTGAGCCTCAGATGAGGGTGGTTTGCTGAGCTGCCAGCTTGTTGAGGTTGGTGGCCTTCTTCTCTCTCCACCAGTGGACTGACTGTGAGTCTAAAGTAGCAATATGAAGAATGGGATTTCATTTTCTTTGCCTTGTCCTCGGTATTGCTTTTTATATGAGTGAGGCAATAATGTGAAAAGGTACACTATAGCCATAAATTGACAGGGGCTTGTATCGCAGCAATCTGTAGGGACCCCTGCACTTGTGCTACAGATGATAATTATGTTTTGTGGACTGCTCTCTGCTCTCTGCATTATTTTGCTATTTCAGAGAGATGATGGAAAATGCAAATGATTAGAAGAGTGGGAGACTAAAAGTTGTATGAGAAAGTGAGTGTGACAGAAAGAGAGAGTGAGTCATTTGAAAGGTCAGCGCTGTATAAGCTCACAGTGTGTTTTTGAATTAAGTAATATAATGAACTTTTTGCATATAAATGTGTTTTCTGCTGTAAGTGATTTCAAGCAGAGGTTACTTAACATTTAGTTTGTGCTGGTTTTTGTTTTCTATGAGAGAAAATTCTTAAATATGGCAAAAAAAATGTTTATATATGTGATTCCCAATTTATTTTGTTAAATTAAGATGATTATTATTCATTTATAATTTATGTGTCAGTATTGGTGGTCTTTTGCTGCTGCCACTGAACAAGTGGAAGTGAACCGATATAACTGAACCTCTGTTATCACCTTGTTGTCCTATCAACATTCATTGTATTTCAAAGCAGCAGCATGTCACAGCAAGACCACAAGCATGAAGAAAAGCCCCACAGAGATGGTTAGTTGTTACTCAGCACTGCTTCTGTTCCCAAAATCTATTTCCTGCATAAACATTCCCTCCAATAAATCGAGCTTTCAATATTTTTTCACAGAAAAAAAGCCTGCAGCTTTGTAGGGGAGTAATTGCACCAAAAACATTTTAGGAGCTATTTCTTCCCCTGCCAAGGCTGTGAGCCTGTTTCAGTTCTGAATTATCAAGCAGAGGTAATTTTGGTGTTTCCTCAGATGAATTAAAGTTTATCATGTACTTTGCTGGGACCATGTTTGAGGGACCAGAGGGAGACCTTTAAGTGAAGTGAGGACAAGACTGAAGCAGTTTGCAGCTACTGTCCCAAATTTTGACAGATTTTTGATTGACTACGTTTAACATCTGAACTTTGATTGGCCAAAATATCAGGTCCAGCTGTTGCTGGGAGACTATAGAGAGCCACAGTCATGTTGTCATTGCTGGGCCAGCCTCTGCTGCACTGGCCTCTGTAATGTTGCTGTAGTTAGGATGTCCCAGGAAGAGGGAATTGCAATAATCCAGCCTGCTCACAACAAAGATGTCTGACTGTCTGACCACAGGTCGATAGAGTTTAATTTTTGATGATGTTTTTACTTTTTTTTTTTTTTTTAAGTTTTTGCTACCCCAAACAAGAGGCTAACTGACACTTAACAAACAACACTTGAACACAGTTTATTCAAGAAATGTATTTTTACTAAATTGGTCTTTGTGTTGAGAATGTTTTTTTATGACGCTGCTGTTAAGTGAATGAAAGAAAGAATGAATCGAGTTGCCAGACCAGCAGAATTACAAAATAGGCATTGGTTACATCTCTGAACAATCAGTCTTTCCTCGTATAACCCCCCATAAAAAGGAAGATATTGATGGTTGTCAGCTGATCTGATCGATGTTGGCCAGCCACTTCTTTAATTCATTGGCACATGGTCTTTCAGATGCAATCTAGCCTTGAATAACAGTGAGCTGCCCTGACAGGCTTTGTCATCGATCTGTCGCAGCTCGGCGGCTCTGCCAGCAGAGATCTGACCCATGGGTAAACCTGCCGTTCGTCAGCGCTGACTCACACCAAGATGACGGAGGATGGAGGAGGAGGAGGAGGGCAAATAAGACGGAGTGGTAACGAAGGAAAGCTGTGGTTTATGTTGGATATTTACACAAAGATGCGGAGGGAGTGAAGATGAGAGATGGAGAGACAGACAAACACTCATGGACAGATGGAGACTTAGAGACAGAGGGAGTGAAAGAGAAAATGAGGGAAGGAAAGTGACAGATGTACAGACAAACAAACTGGGATCGAGGGGTGAAGATGTCAGAGGCAGCCCTGGGATGTTGGTGGATGGCAACAATCAAAAAAAAAGACTGAACTCCATTATTGTTATTCAGCTGGCACTCCTGGGTGTTGTGGACAACGATTTTAGCTGACTTGCCACAAACACAGCTCCTCGCTAAGTCTTGGCCTTGGAGGCTGCGAGGGAGACCCGGACGCTGTGGGAGTTTTCTCCACTGCTTGAGTCAGCACAGCCAAGGTTTGTGCTGACTGTAGCTGAGTGAGGCCTCAGCACCCTGCACCTTCAGAGAGCGAGGGAATATCATTACCTCCAATCAAACCTGCAGACTATGAATGGCAATGAGGAAAAAAAAAAAGCCTGTGAATAAGCTAACTGAAATTTGCTCATCTGTACATTCATAACACCCTCGGCACAGCAATGCCACTCTGTTGCACTGCCCGAGTCTGTACGGCGCATTTTGAATTCAGCACACGAGGCCGTCTGCAGTCTGTTTCATCAAAAGTTTAAAATGGAAAGCTTCAGTACAAGAACTGATCTTTCAAAGTTAAGTTTTCAAATATTCACCGTCTGTGTTTAAGTTAGAGAACAGGCTACATTTTACATTGTTTGGATGAGGATCCCAACTGATAAAATCTGCAAATATAGAAGTTAAGACATTCACCAAAGACGGTAAACACTGTCTTCGCAGTGTATCACTGTTGCATTTGATGTGCTGCTTGTTGAGTGAGCCACAGTCAACAGCAGAGCGCTTGTTTGTTGGCAGAGTTGTATTGGAATTGTATTATTGCATGCAACTAAGCCACAAAATTTTAAGTACAAGGAGCTTGTCAAGTCAGAAATGTTTCCATTCTCTGGAGAGCTGTTGTCAAAATTTTTTAGGGGGCTCTGTAGGAAATATTCCCTTAGCATCACAAAGATATCAAACCACTCCTTTAAAAATTTAAACAAAGTAAAGAGAAATATCAGATGGCATCTTTAAAACATTCAAATGGAAATGTGGCACACTTCTTTCAAGTGTGTAGGCTACATTTTTTTTCATCCATTGGATACAAATGTTTTTTGTTTTCAAAGGCAGTGATGCCATCAAAGTACCTCTCTGCCTCAGGGTTTATTAAAATTTTCCTACTTTTTATAATAGAGCAGTTCTCTGCCTCCCCAGAATCATTTTAATGCTACTCTTACTAAAGATTCACATACCTCAGATTACAAACTCATAGAGGCTATTGACTTTCCATAAAAGCGTAATACAAATTTCCGTCACCACATATTTAGGGGTGAAAGTGTATTTCTGCCTCTTAAAGCTTGTGTGACAACCTTTTCTCCCTTGTTCTTTTTGTACTTAAAGCATTTTAAAAGCATTTGAGGAAACTCGGAACCCTGTGGAGTTCAATGGTATTGACCATATTATGGTTGGAAAAGTACACACACTCACACACACACTGCTGAGCATTTGCTTTGAAGCATCTACTGCCCAGAATATTTCTCTCTGATTGAATTTCTCATCGTTGCTACATTTTTAACTCTTGTGCTCTTGATGTTGGATGGAAGCAGACTTCACAGGTCAGACTCTCTACATCTATTTGACCTAAATACCCTCAGATTGCTGTCAGACACACTGCACGTTTATGCTGAACACACACTTGGGTAGTGAAACCATCTATCTTCAGGTCTTTCAAGGCTTCAACTGGAAGCAACACACCTCAGATAATCTCAGACATAGCTTATTCTACAGTATAAAACATACTGTAGGAGCATTTTCCTTGGGGGTGTTGTATAAGAAAATAAAAAAAGTAAGTGAAAAGAATCAGAAAGGAAAAATGTGTTTCCACTGCAGCATTATGGCAAGCACAAGCAGAAAGTAGATAACTCACATACTGTAGTACAATGTCTCTTTCTCCTGCCTCTTGAAGTTCACAACACATTTACTGAAGGTTAATAGTTTGCAGCGGTGTAGAAGAGAAAGGAGAGCAGAGCCAAGATGACATGTTCTTTGTCTGTGAAAGGAACACATCAACGTCTTTGTGAGGCAAAGATAACTGGCACAGCCATCTTATTTTGCCATCTTCATTTCTATGGCAGCAACCTCGCCAAAAAAAACCCTCAGTTTTTTCTCTGTTTCACTCACAGCGGGATGACTTGCGCAATACCCCTGAGGTACATACGCATTATGTATCTTACCTTTTGTTCTTCTGATGAAAGGTTCCAGTGTCCCTCCACCACCAACATTTTCTTCAATATGACAAACCATGCACATCTCTTTCCCCTCACATGGGCGTTATCAGTTATATTACAGATGCAGGAAGGAGGACAAAATGTAAAAAATGCATATGTCTGAACAAGAAAGAGTCCATAACCTTTAAAACATGACTTATTTTTACACTTTTGGTTTTGTACAGATATAATGTATTTATCATTTACCTTGAGGTTTTGGTTGGCAGATTGTTTCACTATCGGACAGAGCCAAGCTAGCTGTTTCCCCCGGTTTTCAGTCTTTATGCTAAGCTAGCCAACTGGCTGCTGGCTGTAGCTTCATATGAACAGATATTAGAGTGGTATCGATCTTCTCATCAGTAAGAGAGCAAATACCTGCATTTCCCAACATTACGAAATATTCTCTTAAATATAATAAAAATGAGCACGTGTAAAGCTCACATAGAAAATGGCACAGTGAAATTTGCTTTCACGTCTTTGCAAAATGACGTGGTGACTACAGTACATGCAGGGCTAGTTGGTAAACCACTGTGACTAGTGGGCTAACTGCTAACATGATAGCCTGCCAGATTAGCACTAGTAAGTCAATAACTCTCCAAGATTCTGACCATGTTCGGCATTTTGTTCACATGATTGTACCATGTCAAATACAGAATAACTGAATCAGGGAAATGCTCACAGAATTAGTGAGCTTGCCAACTGCCAATTAGCAATTTTGCCATAAAATTTTACCATGTGATGGTAGGTGGTTAGCTGTTTCCCACGATTTACAGTCTTCACGCTAAGCTAAGCTCACTAGCTGCTGGCTACTGCCTCCTATTGAACAAATAGAAATGAGAGTGGTATCACTCTCATCTAACTTTAGCCAAGAAAATGAGTAGGAGTATTTCCCAAAATGTCAAACGATTTCTTTAACAATCCACAGGGAACAATTTTTACTCTCCATCACTCTGTCCTACACAGAAACACCTTGACAGCTTTCCTAATTTACTCTCCGTGCTGCTGGTTGTACACTTTCTTTTCTCTCACACTCATTTTTATCTCTTTCTAGGCTGCTTATTATTTACTTTTAAAAAATCAATGCACTGCGGTGTCTTGGGGCATACAGCAATGTGAAAAACCCTGGAAAATTACAGAACTGATCATTATCACTGTAGTAGGGCTTTTTATCTCTGTGTTTATGTGCTTTTAATTTGTGCTGTCTCTGAAGCATGGAGCTGACCAGTCTGCAGCTTGGAAGCAGACGTAATGAAACAGATGCTTGGCAGATGTCAAGGTTAAAATGTGCTTGGAGGAATTCACTTTCTGTTTAAAAGGCTGTTGAGAGCATGCATCACAGCTGTAGCCTGTGGAAGTGAAAAATTGGCATGTGTGTGAGGTACAGTCTCTGTGTTTTTGAGCATATTTCAAGAATGAGAGCACTTTTAAAAAGGTGTATGGCACTCTGAACCTTTCTGTGTATGTGCCTGCAATCAAAGCCCACAATAATTTTTTCTTCTGGTTTTGAGGTCGGATAAGAAAAGAAAAACCCATGTCTGTGGGGAATGGTGAGAAAGTACACAGAATCATGAATTGAGATGACTTTCTCTCTCTCGCTCTCTCTCTCTCTCTCTCTCTCTCTCTCTCTCTCTCTCTCTTATATTCAGATAGAAGGCAGCTGCCAGCCATGAAATGCCTGAAAATGATCATTTTCAAGATTCTACTTAAGACGGTGCCCTGCTGCCTTTTGAAACTTATAAAAGACCAGTGCTCATCTTTTCAAGAGCAACATGTAAGAGAGAAGCACCAACAGGGAATGGAAAAAAAAAAAAAAGGTCGATTTTCTTGTCTAAAGCTACAAGGAAACCATGTGGACTTATTTCAGGGAAGTTGTACTCTCCCTCAAAAGTCTGACACACAGAGATCATATTTTCTGATATTTCTCACTTTGATTTAAGAAAGATGTACATTGAAAGGGGACTGATCGATAGTCTGTGTAATTATATGGAAATGATTTGACATGTAGGGTGTGAACAATCCCTTTGCAAAGATGCTGAGTGACATTTTCAGATTTATGGCACCGTTGAGACTTCAGCTACTTTTTCATCTTTGACAGTAACAACTCCTCAGCAGAACACCCCTCCCATTACTATCCTTACATGTACAAAGGGGTCTGCTCTGTGGCCTTACATTTCTCTTTGTGTTCCCACCACAGGTTTTAGTGTAGGTTGACTTGTTTCAGTTTATTTATTAATAAGGGGATATATTTAGAGGGATATGCTATGCTTTTGCTGTTGTGTTGCTTGATACTGATACTTGCATAAACATAAACCAACTCTCTGAAAATTAACAAAGCTGTGTCTTTGTTATGAAGAAACAGGAGTGGGCACCATACTACAAAATTACCCACCTGATGCTTGCTGAACACGCCACGCACACAGGGAATTGCTTTGCTATTTGATAATCAGCTGCAGCAACAATCAGAATGGGGAACGAGCAGCCATAGAAACGTGTGCCTCCTGAGTGCACAATGTATGCAATAAATACGCCTGCAAATCACTCTCAATTCTTATCCTCAGCCAGCCCCGCTCTGCTACTAGTTGCAAGTGATGATTTATTAATATGTTCTAACTAATACCCCCCAATCATGCTCTGTATCTTATGGCCTGCAGGGAGAAAGATTCAGTCACACTCTGTCCACCTCTCACACTGTGCCACTGCTCCGGGTCACCGTCAGGTCAGTCCAACAGAACCTGTTCAATAATTCAACCGTTGGAGTGGAGGGCTGGAACCCACATGTCACACACAATGAGGAAGCACACGACACTAAACTCCAGCCAGACACTCACAGCTCATCATCAGCTGCCAACGGTTAATGAACCCAAATGACCTGACATGAGCAGAGAGGGATAAATTAAGTGAAGTGCAACTGCAAATGGCACCTTTATCTTTATTTAGTGTTTATGTGATGCTGTATCATCCCATTTCAATTTTTTTCTCTAAAAGATATCCTTAATGTTACTGAACATAGAAGCATAGGACTATCCCAGATAATGTAAATCATCATATACAGTAGGTTTATGTAACGTCCATCAGTTTTAATTATTTCAACCTCATTCCTGAGAAATGCACAGCAGACAGGGCTACATACTATAATACCCATGAGCCTCGGCTACTGTTACTATGGAGAAGAAGCCAGTCAGAGGCAGAGCCGTCAGAGTTGTAGCAAATTGAAAAACACTTTGTTGTCACAGTTGTAAACAAAAGGTGCTGTCATAGTGGCTGAATCTGTCCAAAAATCCATAACGAACTGCTTCAAGATAGACATATATATATACACATAATATATATATGATATATTCAAGACATTGTCTTTTTAACTTTCACCTGCTGTTAGCAATGCATGTGACTAATTTTAAGTTTGGTGACTGAATGATTATTAACAAAATGCATCATGGGAGTTGTTTTTTGGACATCTTATGCCTTTACAAAGAGCGTTTGCACTCACGTGGCATGCACCCTAACAACTTATGGGAAGAATGAGTGGGACTTTTACTACCAGGGCCAGGGGTGTGCAAAATAGCTCCTACCAGTTTCACAACTCTACAGTCCAGCACATCACCATCAAAATGTGGAACTATTCCTTTAATTCAGCTGCTGTTTGCTGTTACAGCTACAGAGATGACTGTTACAGAGTATGCAAACATCATGCCTAAATTACAGCTGAGGAAAGTCACGGTTACTATGAGTGAGCGAGAGGATGCACTGAATGGTTTTGACAACTTCTGAACATTTTAAATCCCCACAGGAAGCTTAATAATCACCCCTTGAGCTTAAACTAAGCAAGGAAGGAAATGAGCGAGAGCATCAAACTTCTCCATCGGCTGAATTAATCAGGAGCCTGAGAGTACTCTTCAGAGCGCAGGCTAGCATTACGTCTAATGACTCCGAGTTGAAGCACACTGTGTCCTTAATTGAACTTTAAACACTCAAGAAAGACAAGGAGAGAGGGGACAAAAATAACACGCTGTACCCATTACTCTTCACATAGCAGAGTGAAAGTTCAGGCGGAATTCTTAGTGGGGTGCAAGGAGACGAGTTCCCAATGGGGTTAAAGGTGCAAATGCAGATTTCCACTAGAATGAGAGTCACAACAAATCCTCGGCGTCTGCACTTTATGTCTCTGTTTTGAGAGCAGACGCAATGTTTTGAGTCTATTCTTACTGAATGGGCATTTTCGGGGAACGAGTACTCATCGCGCAGTAAGACCTTGCTTTGTGCGATGGGCACATATTCCCAAGTGTGCTATAATACATCATGGAGTTTGCATAGCAGGCAAGTCAGGGGTTTCACATTTGCAATTCATAGCAGCTCCCCCTCACGCGTTTGCTCACTCTCCAGAGTAATAGACTCCTGTCATTGATGAGTCCCTGGGGTAACCAGAGTAAATCCTTTCTCACGTCTGTATCGATTGACCAGAGAGTCCTACCTGATTTACATTGACAAGATCATTTGGCTTCAAATGAAAGTAAGCATGTTTTCCAAATTGGAAACACAAGGGAAACGTCGCTCGGCAAACAGACAGCTGGGAAGGTATACACTGACGTTTGGATTGAATACCAGTGAAGAAGGCTGACTTAGCTACTTTTGCCTCACTCCTTTAAGGGCAGTGGTCACTTTAATCGAGGTGTGTCTACAAGCTGTAAGGATAATTTGTGTGTATAGTGTGTATGCAGGTGTTAGTGTTAGTCTTAAAATTATGATGTTGCTGATGCAAACTCAGTAAAGAAGGGCACTTATGTACGCAAACGTAAGTTTTGAGTGACATGTACAATAACAGTGAATATATCTTTAATGCACTTTTTGCAATGCAAAAAAATTGAAAGAACAAGAGCTGATTTCTTTGGGCACTTACTGTAGAAGTAGCAGACAAAGTAATAAACACAACGCTGATATATTACCACCTTATAAAGAATTTATGGCTAATATTTTGCCAGCAACTACCTATATGAACATGGAGCAAATACAAACCAACATTAGTAATCACGTATGTGTATTAGGCAACCTCATGCATGTAAGTCCGATATTCTCTCCCCTTTACCTCTGTTTTTGGTCTCCACCAAGTCCTGAGGGAAATATCTGGCTCTTCAGCTGCTAAATGTTCCTCTATGTTCACCAGCTAGTCCCTCACTTTATCCGTCTGACATTTGGCACTGGGACCTTGCAAAGTTTGATAATGTGGTTTCATCACTACAAGCAACACCTTTCACATTATATCATATTTTAATGATTTAATCCATTGTGAATATAAAAATTGATTAGTGCACGTTTCACAATCTGCAGTATTATTGTTAATATGAGCAGGCGCACTTGCACTGTTTGGTGTTGAATTACACTTTTTAAAGTTTCACATTCGATCTTATATTCAGACAGGATAAAAATATTATGAGGTGAATCCGTGAGTTTGGCAGGTTAATTCACAGTATGATACAGAGACCCACAGCATATGGGTGGCCATATTGAGAAGCCAAATGAACAGATGGCCTAAAGCGCACAGTCATTTAGGTGTCAGGGCTCATTTAAGAGTCAGTATCATAAGCTGGGTGTTTGATTTTAAAAAGTCAATATTGCTTTTTGATTTTAGTGAGATTCAGTCACTGAAGTTTGATGGACACACAGAGAAGAGTGAATCATCAGCTTTATTCAGAACGATGTGCCTTCAAATCTACACAGCCATGAAAATTGTAGTACTTTGGAAAGTATGGCTTTACAAAGTCATGACCACGATATCAAATATTCCACTCACATGGACGGAGAAAGATCATGAGATGTTCAAATTACATCACACACAGACAGCCGATGAAACACTTTGTTTGAAAGCAAAAACGTTAACTTGAATTCATATTTGACAGGGGGCAGATGAAGTATTGAAGCTGATGTAATTATGTTGTTGATGCCGGCTTTGCATGGTATGAGAGCTGACAGAGCCAGCAGCTCAGGGAAATGTGAGCCTAAAGAATGTCAAGGGTTTCAGTTTCATAGAGGAACACGACAGATCTTGGGAAATGTCAGTGTGTAAACACATTAAAAGGTTACGCTTCGTCAGTCATGTGCACACTGGCAGGTGCATGGACAAACGCACAATCTGCACATGCACACAATCTCACTCTGTAAAAAAAGAAGAATCAGAAAACTCCCATACAAATGCACACACCAACTGCATCTGTAAATGACCTTTTGTCTCATCATTACTTTTGAGGAAGCAGCACAAATGGCGTTTTCATGAACCTCGCAGACAACCAAATTAGCAGCAGAGGACTCGAAAAGCACTCAAAATTTCCTCAGAGCTGTAATTTAGACACCATTAAAATTTGGTGATTTTTTTTTTTTCCAGAGGACCTTGAATAATGCTGGCAGAATTATACCAGGACAAAGCTTATTTGGTCTACATATATACACCACTCAGCCACCAGCTTTCATTTCCCTTTCTACATATCCTAAATTGTATTTAATAGCTCCAATCAGTGTGGGGATAGTGAATCCCTGCTGCTAATGCACTACTCGTGTTTGAAAAGGGGACATTGTGGGCGAAGCATCAGTCCCTTTGCCATTAACGTTGCATTACATGTCCTGTTACCCACTATAATTACAGCTCTTGCTCTGCCAGAGTGCAGACTCATGACTCGACCTGATGCTCAGAATAAATCCAGCCTATCAGGTGTGATGAGGAACAGAATTGGCCTACACACAGAAACACACACACACGCACTTTGTCTGTGATCGCCGGCAGACACATGGCTAGGAGGAGGGAGTATAAGCTAAGATGAGCTGCATGCCAGATACTGTTGGACTATGCACACAGAGCTTGGGATCCCAGCCAGAGAATTACCATGTGTATTGGGGTGGAGGAAGGTGGATAGTGATGCATAGATACAGAAATCCTTTGTCACACTATGTTGGAGTGGCATCTGCTCTGAGATTTTGTGTGAGCAGAGAGGAGTAGTGTGATTTTTCTTCTTCACTTTTCAGGAATATGTTGTGTTGCTATTCCTACAGCAACACAAGCATGTGAATGGTCTCAGACTGGACTTAAACAAAACATTTCCCTTAACAGAGCTGACAATGTCAAACAGACAACGTTTGCAACTAGCTGGTGAACATAGCAGAGCGTTTAGCTGCCAAGGTGCCAGATATTCGTCTCAGGAGTTTGTGGAGACCAAAAACAGAGCAAAGAGAGGGTAAATGTTAAACTTCATTGTCACCAGAAATACAACCGTGCATGAATGATAATGTTTCCTGGATGTGTAACTGATAACAAGTTAACTGGGAAGATTTTAAATTACAGTTCAGTTAGTGTAATCAGGTATTTCCTACACATTCCAAACCTAAATGTATAAATAAAACAATGTCATTCCTACATTTACACAGGTTTAGTGGGTAAGGTAAACATAGTTTGGCCTCCTGAAACTGTCATTTTTGGAAGTTATGTTAAATTCTTTTTATGCTACAGTAACTTGGTGTTTACGTAACGAATTGATTTTGATTGGAGGGCGCTACGGATGTTTTCTAGCAACCAATTTACGCATTTAAGTTTTTCCTTAAATAACTAGAAAGTGAGTACGTTCCCTCAAGTAACATTACTCAAGTACCTCAAAAGTACAGCTTTGAGATACTTGTACCTTATTTGAGTATTTTCTTTTTCCATAACTGTAATTACTAGTTACTTTGCAGATTCAGATTAATACAGCATTAAATATAATCAGCAAATTAATTATGAATTGTTATGAATTATTAATGTTAAAAGTTAAGACTTTATTGATAATAATAATTACAAGTACTTATGATCCAATAATAAAAAATCCATTACTCTTAATTGGTAATTTAAGTATATTTTGATGCTAATGTTTGGGGTACTGCTGCTTTTACTGTACTTTTACAGCTACAGCTTCTTTCACAACAGCATTTTAATACATTGTGAAATTTGAACACCTTCCCAAATCACACCTCATAACACAAGACATCAAAAAACATGTTTGATAAATGCTGCTCCTGTGATGTTTGCCAAAACCTATCAAGGAATTCATCCTTGTAAGAGAAAACAAAGAGGCCTTTGGGGGAAGCGTGCTGTCCTTGCATCTGTCTGTCTCTGCCTATCAGCCCCTTGAGAAGTCATTGATCCATACAGACCCTTTGCTCATTTGCCCGGCAGACGCTGCAGAAACAACAAAGACTTCTGTTCTTCCCTGACAGCATGACCACTCATGTTTCCATCAAGAATGGGTAGGAACCCTGGAGCTGTCAACCTTACCGAGAGGGATCAAATGAAACATGATGAGAAGCCAGGCTGGAGCCTAAGTTTTCCAGACCAAAATACACAGCACCTTTTATGTCCTGGAGTTACCTTAATATTTTGTAAGATGCTCAATGTTGCTTCTCAACTGTGGGCTGCAGGTGAACTCATTGCCTGATGTTAACCAAGCTTTAAACTCTGATAAAGAACTTGTTGACATCTTCACTGATGATCAATATTCTCATAAGGCTGAAAAGAAACTTAGTTGATTAATCCTTTAAGTAGTTTTTGATGAGAGAGCATCAGAGTTGAAGTTGTTATACTGATGATATATGGAAACCTTTTTCAGCCATGCAGTGGATTATAACAGCAAAGATGATAATTAGCAATGGGAACCAAATCTTTGTAGCAGGCTGCAAGGAGCAATGTAATGAAAAATGATTGATGTTGTTGCGACAATTTCCTTTTTATGTTGCAAATGTGGTGATTTAAAAAGTAACTCGAGTTTATTATACATGTAACTTGAGATGAATCTTTGAAGTTTTGGGCGTCATTTCTACCACTTGTGATGCCATTTTGTGCACCAAGTTAATTGCTGAAGTATGGGACTGTGGTGAATATGACGAAGGAAGAAGCACAAGCAGTCAGACAGGTCTTAAACAAACCTGTCTTTTTTGTATGAGAAAACAAAAACTTTGACCTACTGTTCTTTCTGTAGTGGTGTGCGCACAGTCTTCCTGTGCAACCATATCTCTACTAAACTGGAAATATGTGCTGTAGGAAACATATACAGGAATATATATTCTGTTGACATAGTGAGGATATGTTGTTAATTCACATATTTTGCAAGTTGTAGATAGTGAACGTAGCAGTAAAATAATACAGAAAAACATCAACCATCACTTCAGACACATGTTTACTTACATTTAACAAAAACTGTGACGAGAAATGACAAAAACTAGAAAAAATAAACCCAAAGAATTGGAATTATCTTTCAAAGCAATAGTTGGACATGTTGGCAGGTGCTGGTAGATGAATTTTGTTTACTTTGTACAAAGCCATGCTAGTGGTTTCCCCTGCTTAGCTAAGCTAACTAGTTGCTAACTGTAGCCTCATATTTACCGTACAGAAATAAGAACGTGTCAATCTTCTCATAACCCTCTGTAAGAAAGCAAATGAGTTAATTTCCCAAACTGTTAAACTATTGTTTTAAGACAGTAGAGGGAAAAATGCAAGTGCCATTAAAACCAGCACCTGTGTTTTAATGCAGCAGTTCTCAGCCTTTTTCAATACGTTAAAACAAAACTAATTGTGATTTCGTCATTACATTTGAACAATTCCTTCTAAAATCTGGAAACATCAGAAGAAACTCTATAGATACTCTATTACATATAATTTTGTGTGGCAGATAACCTATATGTTTTCCTGTTTTGCCTGTTAATCATCTTGCAATGTCTTGGCTGGTCCTGACTCCCCGGTTGGAAACCATACGATGTCTTCATACATTGGCCTACATTTAATTTTTCTAGGACAACTGACAGCTTATTTGCATCTGCATTTGCCTTGGGCCAATCCAGGTTTGATATAACATGCATTGACCAAAATATTGTATATCAAACTTTTTCATACGACATGGGCCCCCAGATAAATTCATTAAATTTTAAGAGATCCTTGATAAGAGTACATACAGAAGGGAATCATTATTATTCAAGGAGAGTTGAATAATTCATTAAACCTGCCTGGAGAGACAACTGCTGCGTGAATCCAGTTATTTATCAAAAAAAAAAACCAAAAAAACAAAATTGCATTTATTCCATGGAGTACCTGGCAAAAATCAACCCCACTTTCCCGTATGGACCCTCCTGGGACACCGTCAGTGACCTCTGGTGGTGCCCGGACCCTATTTTGAGAAACTAGAATAGCGCTGGGAAGAAAAATCAGTGACATTACCCGAAGAGCTCCTATATCTATTACAGCACTGAATACCTTCGCGTGTTGCTACTAGAGAAAAGCTTGGACTGATTCAAAAACTCTGGCCAATCCCGAGTCACATGACTCAACAACCGGCAGCGATAGAGAGCGCAAAAGGGACGCAGAGCCTCGGTACACACAATCCTGCACACCACCAACCCGCCACCGCTATACGCCCAATTTCTTTTTAATAGAAACGTTTTACTCCCGCTCGGTGAGTACATTTTCCACTGCCATTTTCTTAAGCATATTTTTATCCTCTTTTTCTTCCTTCCTTGTCTTGGTGTTTCGACATGGGGAAAGTGTTTTCTCGTTTTCTGCATGCAATGATTTAAATCTTGGATGCTGAGTGTTGGTGCTCCGGCGACATCCACTGAGAAATAGCCCTACGTGCTTGCGGACGCTCTTGATAATTTTTTTTTTTTCCCCTGCTCTCTCTCTTCTTCCTCTTCTCTTCCCGAAGCAGCTTCTTTACGAGCTCACTTGTTCTAATCCCCACCTTTTGCTTATTTTCTGGCGTTTTTCCTTTATCATGGCTTGTTTTGGTGTGATTTTGGTTTTGGTGCTTTTCTCTGATTTTGCAGTGTTTCTCTGGTGTTGGAGGCAGTGCGTCTGCCAGGGCGCAAAGATAACTGTTTTGATTTTCATCTTTGAGGATTTTGCTTTTCCTAGAGGTGAGAAATTTAACTTTGCTGGAGTTTGTTTTGGCATTTTCTTTGTACTTCTTTATGCAGCCTTGACGAGGAAATTCTAACTTTAAAAAAAAAAAAATTCTTTTCAACTGAATATCTCGGACAGAGCTGGATTCGTGTTGAATGATCAAATACTTTCAGATCTTTAGATAGTACATTTGGCTTCAAAACTTCTTCCTGAGGACTAATGAGAAGTGATAAAAATGTCAAGAGAATGCAGGATTTTTTCTTTTTCAAATAAGTCTATGATTGCATATCACTGCTGTGCAAAATAAAACAGACTCCTGCCAACTGAACCAGACACAGCTGTGCTCCTCCGCCCTGCGTCTCTCACAACACACACACAAAAAAAACTCATTGCATTTGCTTTTGATAACTGGCGGACACAGTCAGACACCACACAGAGAAGGTTGGAAACTTATATTGGCTCAATGATGAGAGGCGGGTGGGGGTGAGGCGGTGGGGGTAGGTATCTTTTAGGCCCAGACAAATTCTGCAGGAGTTCATTATGCAAATCAGGCTGATAGATTTGATTAATAGTTTGACCTTCACATGCAGCCACAAACCTGCGGGCGAGAAATTAAAAAACACACTAAACTCCTGCAATTAAATTAAAAATAACCACCAGGATCACCTTTTCAAAATCATTGAGTAAAGTTTGTTTTTGTGCTCCATTAAAAGAAATGCTTTTGAAACTCAAGACAAAACCTCCTTTCAGTCATCCTCGAAAGATATGGGTGAAGGCATTTGACAGTTATTCCAGCCTTCAGACTCTGCAGGTCAGGGAACAGGTGGGGGAAGCCAAGCATGAAATGTGCTGCTACGCAAACAATACTTATCTCGCACCAGGGATGAGGTGGGAGGATGGCTCTGGAATAGCCGGCATATACACGCATGCACAGAATCACTATGAGCCCAGAGAGGAGCGGGAAGGAATAAAGTTTAGCCAGGCATTTCTAGACCAGTCAGTAATCTGTCTGTGTCCAGTAATTTCTGCACCCGTGGGTTGGGATGATCATTGACCCCTAGCAGGTGTACGATGCGGGCTGCCTCAAAGCCACGCACCACAGAGTCCATCTTCTGCAAGATACGGATGAAAAACATTTCAGAGCTGCTCCAGCCTTCAGACTATAGGTCAAAGAACAGATTAGGGGAGCTGCTTCTCCCTGTCTCTTTTTATATCCCTGCATGTGAAAGATAACCAAAGAGAAAGACAGATGAGGGAGTCAGACAAACAAAAAAAGAAAAAAGGATGGCATGCTCGTGTGGAAGAATGTGTTGCTGTGGTAAAAACTGCGTCAAAATTTTCAAGCACACACATGTATGATATCCACTTCACATGAAATAGTTCTGTGTTACATTATGCATGTGGCAATACCCACTGCTCCCTATTAGATCTCCTATTCTTGGATCTGTATGCTACGTTCCAGGCCTGCATTAGTCATATTCAACACATTTTTCAATACAGAATCTGTCTTTCCAGCATTGGAAAACAGCAGTGTGGATATACAACAGCCACTGTATATGCATGCACCTGATGCTCAGTTGTTGTGAGATGTGCCATTAGCCTAGCAGCATCAGTATCTCAGCACCACGGCCAGCTCCTTTTATTCTCCATTCAAAGAGATAGTGGTTGATTTCAGCACCATGGACAGCTGCCAACACTTTATTACTCTGGCAGCTGGAGCGAGCTGATTCCTGCCTGGAAGTCTGGAGTGTCTCTACTCACTAACCCCTGCCCTCTCTACTGCACACATCTTATTCTGAGCTATTTCAAGCTCTGCACCCCTCATTCAAAAGGCTAAAAAAGAGGTCTCACCCTAGATAAGAAACAAAACGATAACACTTTCTCGGAATGGCTGCTTGATGCTTTAGAAATGCTGAAAAAACCGCAATTAATCTTTAATCTTTTTAAACCAAACTGTAATATGGTTTATATTAACGATACATACATCTATGTATGTATATGTATATAGATGTATGTACATATATACTGTATGTACATGTATATATATAACACATATTCTCACATATTTGTGCTCCTTTGTTCATACCAGTACACCATCACAGTAAATTGCACCCCTAAATTTAGCATAGAATTGAATTAGCATGTCTTGGACACAACAAATTGAAAAAGTATGAGTTTACAAATGTAGCATTTATTGCATGAAAATTGTGTTGGATTGCGTTATATTGTCAGGTGTACCTCTTATGAAATGCCCCCATTCAAATGCCAAAAAAGAGGTTTCAACTACTAAACAATAATACTTTCTCGTAGTTATTATTATTATTATTATTATTATTATTACTATTATTATTATTATTATTATAGTTAAACCTGATATAGTATTTTTTCCCCCTTATTGTTAACAAATCTTATGAAAAGACTAAAACCAACCATGGATTGATCCCACTACAGGAATTGCCTGTAAATGGAAAGCCTGATATGGTTTATTCTTCTGTGCCATAGAACAGTGGTATGTTTACCTCAGGGGGCCACGTGGAACATTTGGGGAAATTATGATTTGAAAGCAAACAAAAAAAAAAGCCAGCAACAATAAACTAACTGCACAGGACACACCTCAGTTTCCCACCAGTCAGTAGCAACGTCTGAACAGAATCTGCTGCAACTGAGATCATGAAATCTTAAACAAACTAACAAAATGGATTGCTTAAAAAGTAATGCATTGATTGTAGAAAGCTTCTACTATTTCAAGTGATACAGTAGTAGCACGAACTTGACAAAACCTACTAATAAAACCAGAAAAAACAGACCAAGCCTAAAGTTAAATGGCACCTAGTTTAAAATCACACATTTGGAAGAGCTCCTCTGATAGGGCTCCTGTTAAAAACACATAAAAGATCCACACTGATGAAATGTTCTTTTATTACCCTGTTTGAGTAACATTAGCTAAAAGCTGCAAAGCCCAGACGTTTCAGCTATTCAACTATTTGTGACTTGTTTCTAAAGATTCATGTCCTCAGTTCAGGCCACAGATATGTAAGCTAGGGAAGTGTTGACAAACAGACAAACACTTTGGTTTGGTCTTTTAATGGTTTTTATTTGACAACAACAAAAACATAAAATTTCTGCATGCTCATCTTTTATCTTTTTTCACAGCAAAACTACAACATGCCTTGTACACATCCTCCTCCTCCTCATGCATGTTTTGATCAAACTTGCAGATTGTGCGAATACTCCTCCACACGTTTGTGGCCTCTTGCACACTTTCACCTTTGACCTTTCACCCTCGCCGTTAAATCCTGCCCCAAATCATTACCTCAACATGACTTTTGCACCTCAGTCCACAGGCCTCTGGTGCTGTAAAGCAGAAACATATTTTGTTATCAGCTAATTACTCACAACTCCAGTGACCCAGTTACTTTAGCCTGGTGGAGCGGAAGCTATATTTGGCAGTCACACAAGAGGAGAATTAAGGAAATGGAGAAATATGTTGGTGCCAAGAGATATGGGAAAGCATGGCATATGTTCACATGCCCTCGAGCGGGGCTGTGGATTCCCCTGCTACAACAGCAGGTGGAGTCTTTTTCTCCTGCTTCTCCCTTCAAATGCACATAGTGGTGTAGGAGTAATCCTTTGTTTTGAGCGTGAGAGTGGGGAAATCTCAAAAAAAAAAACTTTTAAGAGCACTCAGACGGAAACAGTGTGATACACAGTGATGCAATAGAGAATTTCTGAAGCAAAATAGTTAGCGTAGGCTGCTGGTAAAAACAAATAACAGGGTTAAAAATATTCCTTTAAAACAGTAAGTCCCCATGGAGCCAATGCAGCAACATCTAAAGAGCTTTTTGCCATCAGTCACCCAAAGGTTCCTCTGTGTATCACTTCCAAAGCTATTTAGAAAAGCTGCAACACTGCAAACAGCTTGAAGTTGTACAAATGATACTCACTGACCCCAAAGATCAGGTGTGTGATATGTAATAAAAGCATGAACAAATGCCCTGATTTTAGCGATAATCAACCCTGTTATTATTATGAGATGCAAGATAAAATCTCTTCCAGGGATGTGGCTTCATCCCATCTCACCATATAGGTCACATTGAGCTTTTATCTCGCTGCTGTCATCGCTCGTGGAGGCTATAGGTTCCTCAAATCAGATTATGGTGCAACTCATTTTAGGTGCGTGGTTTGCTGCCCTCAGTCCTCATGCTTTAGAGAGCCTCCATAAACTCACGTAGAGGAGGAAAAGGGGATAAAGCGGAGTGTATTTTCTTTACAGGAGCTCTGTGTAGTCATATAGCTGTGGGCTCTCACACGGTGAAGCATAGCCTCCCAGTTCAAAAAGTCAGTTCATTAAAGGTATGAAAAATATGTAAATGATAAAAGGCTGATAAAACGGTAATATAAAAGGATAGAGTCACAGTAATAATTTATAAGCAGTACCTACCTACCGCATGATGTATGCCTGCATTTTCCATCTTTGATATTCTGGTCCGAGGCCCAGTTCTAAGCTCCTTGAAGATGATTGGCATTGCAAATACCTTTTTCCCCCTTCTTTTTTGAACATCTCTCATTCTCTCCTTCCATCTCACCTCCTTTTATTTCCCACTCTCTGCTTCTATATCTCTGTCTCTCTCCTTTTGTTGCCATTTTTCCTTCTCCTTCTTCAATTCAAACTCGAGACAGGTATTATGCGGGAGGTAATGGGGTGTAGGAACGGAGGAAAAAAATAAGAATAGTGCTTGACAGTCATCCTTCCTTGTTAAGCTCCACAGTAAAACTTTTTATAAAGAAATTCCAGGTACATAACAAACAGGGCTCAAAACTCGCAAGGCAAGTTGCTCATTACATGTGAGCAATAACAGGCTATTCTCTATCTCCTCTGCACTGTTAGTCAGTATTTACTGTACAAGTCCTGCAGGAGAGATTAGATTCCACTGGGCTCCTCTGGGCTGGGAGCAAAATGGCCCAGCAAAGGACCTCTATTCATTAAGCCTTTAATTGCTAATTGAGGTCTTTGAATGATTCAGCAATAGCCGCTGCTGTTGGGACATTAGCTGAGTAATTTATGGCTGCCAGTGAGCAAGAAAAAAATGAATGAGTGCAGGAAAGTGTTATTAAAAAGGACACTGGTGCCCGCACAGCATTGTTATTACACAACCACCTTATGTTAACTCAAAAATCTGTACAGTGCTCTTTTTTTTATGACTAATTTCCACCATTTGTCTGAGTTAAATTCATTATGTCCTGTGATTAAACATCATTTAGCCATAATGCAATCTGACTCTCCACTTGGCATGCAATTTTAATTGAATATTTGCTTTGATTAAGCATGTTATTTTGTCTTTGTTGGAGTTGTGCATTTGTAATGATGTTTCTGTCTTTGTCTACGACTGACAGTTAGAAAAATGTAGCAGTCAGGTCAGCTACAGTCATTATCCTTCACATAAAATCGCCCAGTTATAAAAGTCGGCCTTGTCAGTGAGTGATTCTCAGCATTATTTTCAGCAGCATTTTGATAAATCCTCTCATTTGAAAGAGGGAAAATAATCCATACCTACTTTGCGATGTACTTTACAAATTTAGACCGTATTAAAAATGTAATTAGATTTGGGTCCACATTTATTCCCCTGTAGTGTTTGACCGTCATTCAAAAGAAATAATATGAAGATAAAGATTATAATATAAGAAACATTCTGTTTTTTTATTCAGATTAAACAAACAGGACATAAAGTATTAATCACTGAGCTTTGGAAGTGCTGGTAAATGGAGTTACCTTTGGACAGAGCCTCTGTTTCCAGTGTGCGTAGCAAAGCTAACAGTATTCTGGTTGTAGCTTCATATTTAATGCACAGACATGAGAGTAGAATCAATCCTCTCTTCTAACATTGGGCAAGAAAGCCTATTATTATACAACCATCTCTCCAAAATGTGTACAATTTTTATAGCTTATTTTCACAATTTGTCTGAGTTAAATTCATTATGTTTTATGATTTAATATCATTTAGCCATAATGTAATTTGAGTCCCCACTTTTGATGCAATATTGTATTTTTAATTAAGCATGTCATTTTGTCTTTGTGGATGTTCTACATTTGTAACAATGTTTTTTTGTCTTTGTCACAGGCTGACAATTATGAAAATGTAGCAGTCAGGTCGGCCACAATCATTGTCCTTGACATAAAATCTCCCAGTGGCTCTGTCATTGAGGGAATTTTAGCACTAGTTTCAGCTTTTACATTATCCACAGGAGCAGTTTTATAAATCCTCACATTTTATGCTGCATATGTTCTCACATATACTGGCAGAAAGGGGAAAAATAACCCATACCTGCACTGCAGTGTAGTTCGTAAATTTAGACTGTGTAAAAATGTAATTAGATTTCAGTCCGCATTTATTCCCCTGTAATGCGTTTGGCTGTCATTCAGAAGAATGAGGCAAAAAAAAAAAAATAAAAAAAGGCTTATTATAGACCCATATTTCATTCTTTTATGCCGACATATTTTTTCTAGGGAGACACTAAAAGTTGAGACTTGGTTGGAGAAATGTCTGTCTGCAGGCAGGCTATGAAGACGTCTACAAATTAAACTCAGCCTTATGTTCCTTCTGTTGATGACAGTTGAGCATAGTCGCTTTCAGTTGTACACTGTCAACTCGCTAAAGATAAAATGCTGCAATGCAACATTCAAGCAGCCAAGGAGTGAGTGTGGCCTGAATGCACCCTTCACATCTTATATGTATTTGTCATATCGGATGAGGAGTTTTCATCTCTTCTCCTCAGTCAGTGAGGAGAGATCAGGGAGGGAGGAAGTGCTAAAATGATTACTTTCACCAGTTCCTTGCTTCTTTATCTCGGGAGAATTCAGACTCTGAAGCCCCTGACAGTCAGTGTGAAAGGACCAAAGAGGATCCATGAAATACTTACACTTGGAACCTCTTCAACACGGGAGGATTCTGTAGAAGCCCTGAAGAAAAAACATCACTGTCAAGCACTCACTGCTCTGTTGTAAGAAATACCTTTTTAGAGACAAACAAAAATGTCTTTGCGTGGAAAAAAACCTGCCAGTGATGATGTTGGGATGTGTTCGCGGCTTCACTGATGCATGAAGATGTTATTTAGCATCCATTTCTGGAGCATCAATTGTGCCAGGATGAATCTAAACCTCCCTCTCTCCTCCTGTTTTGCCGATCGGGCTGCTTCGAATTCAGTGTGAGTGTGTTTTCTGGCCTGGGATGTTTCCACCAGCGTTCGCCAGCAGTTATACCACATGCTTCTTCTGAAAAGGCTTTGAGGATCTTAGAGACTCATGAATATTGTAAAAGAATCGTCTTTGAAGTCTCTTTTTTTCCCATTTTGAATGAGCTAGAGGATTAATGTAAAACTCTTTTCCCTGTGATCATTTTCATTAAAAACATGTAATTGACGGCAATTGACAAAATAATGCTTGGGCATCTCTGGGGTGATAATTTAAGGTGATGCATGTGGAGACAGAGAGACTGAAAACTCATGACTGTCGCTACTGAACAGGCCAAGGATTGCCTGTAGTTGTATATTTGTATTTCCTGCAGCCTGCAGTTATGTAGAGTTCAGTGGAAGCTCCGTGACCATTCGATGTTGTCAGCTGCTGATAGAAGTTTGACAGGTTTTCTGACTCTCTAGGAAAGTACAAACCATTAGTTGAGCTAATGTCTTGTGTCCATAAGCGAGTTTGCATCAGGCTTGAAATTCAAAAACAGACACAAACACTTAAAAAACAATTTTCCATTCCTCTCTGGTCCATAGCTGTTTTTGTTTGTCACGATCCTGTGCCCTCCGGCTTTGGAAAAGGTTGTTTAAATCAAGAAAGTTTTGTTTAGCTTTAACACTTAAGGACGACTATAAGTCTGTATTTAACAAATTGTGGACGAGAGACCACCCTGTGAGGCTGTACTTACACAGACTAAATGCGAGCATGCTAATGGTGAAAAGTCAGGTGGTCACCAGCATGACTGTCGAAACCAAATGCCATGGCAATCCGCCCGATAGCTGTTGTTAAGACATGTCATTTAAAAGCACATATGTCAACCCCATATTTCTTGACAATTGACCCAGTAGCTGTTGAGATATTTTGGTTTGGACCCAAGTGGTGGAACAACCAACAGGCTGACATTGTCATCTCTAGAGCCAGGCTGCTAGTGTGGCCAAAAAAAAAAACAATCTTCACTCTTACTGACTCATAAGCACAAGAATAAAAGCAATTCAAATTCCTTATGACTTCATATTGCTCTAAAAAGAGAGTTCCAGAGGCTTCTGAAGTAAATCCTATACGCCTGCAGTGCAGTAAATCTATTCATGTGATCAGTGAGAGTAATTGCACTCCTGCACATGAGTTTCTTGATAAATGTGTCTTATTCTTCATTTTCACTGAAGAACTTTCTTACTCTGAGCTCTTTGTGCTCTTAAGTGTTATTCTTAGAAAATTATTAGATTCTTAGACGTTTGACAAACACTAGCTGAGTCCCAATTTTAGGGGCTGCATCCTTTGAAAGTGTGGCCTTTCGTGGCTGTCGTAGATCGCGAGGGCCGAACTGAGATGAGGCGGTCTGGCGTATGGAGGATTTCTGCTCTGCGTTAGCAGCTGTGCCTGCACCCACCATTGCATCATGAAACCTTCACAACACGTAACTTTTTTTTTTTCCAAAAACTTTTAGGTTTTAAGGTCTTTGGTTCTGAGCTGAAACCCAGTATTTAAATTTATAGTGTAATCCTCAGGCTCTCTGTCAGCATTGTTTGCTGCCATAGTATTTTTTATATCTGGTGTGCAATGAATCTTGGGATAGGTTGGACCACACAGGATCCACCCATTGGAGCCAGGAAAAGGACGCGTTTCCCGGGGAAGGAACCTCTGAAATGGGATGGCATAGTTGCACCGCTGTAACACAATCGGTCTTCAGACGCAGCCTCCGAACAACGCTGTCCCTGAATTGTGACACAGCTACAGTTTGGTAACCAGCTGCGTCGCCCTTTTGGGCCTCTGTTGTTTCTTTTGCACCCATACACATGTAGGAAACAAGTGGCTCTACTACACATATGGACCACACTTCTCCACTTTCAGCTCTATTAAACAAAGTTTGAATATACATATGATATATCTCTTACCTTTTTGCTTTGTTCACTTTTCGTTTCAGCAAAGGCCGAAGCTTTTAGCAATATCCCAACTCAGCATGGGAATAAATTAGGGAAGACCTTTTGTCCCGTTGAAAGTGTTTTTAAATATGCTTTTGCTTGCTTAATCAACCATCTAATGGCCTCACCTCTGTACATTTGCCTTAAAGAGGCCATTCAATGCACTTCACACCATCAGTCTTAGTGGGTTGGGTCAGGCAGCAGAGCTCTGAGACCATTCAAAGGTAGAGAGACGGAGTGAGTGGTATGTGATTTGATTGGACTGACTGGTGGCTTTTTAGTCCCCCGCTCTGTTGATAATTAAGTCAATCAACTCCTGAAAACTCAATGAGGGCTTTGCCACATTATGGGACTTGCAGCAGTGTTAAATTATCCTCCATTATTTTTTTCTTTAAGAAGAGCAGAGGAGATTGAGAATGGATTATGCGTGGGTGGAGGCAAAGGATTGAAGTAAAGAAGAGGTAGGATGGGGAAAATTGTGACGTGAAGTGTGCCTGAGAGGAGATCGACTGCAGAATGTACTAGTGAATGTGTTAGTGTATGAGTATATATATGTGTGTGTGTGTGTGTGTGTGTGTGTGTGTGTGTGTGTGTGTGTGTGTGTGTGTGTGTGTGCGCGTTTGTGTGTGTGTGTGTGTGTGTGTGTGTGTGTGTGTGAGAGAGAGAGAGAGAGAGGATGTACTGTAGAAGGTAACTATCACTCTGCATGCCTACTCCTCCATCTCTAGCTGGGAAAATGTAGGGACATATTTTTAGAAAACACGTACAGATATTATTGCATCCTTTTTCTGTACTTACTCATTTCTGTTCAGGCACCTGTAGGTTTGGGCTGGAGCCATAAAATATTCACAGATTAAAATATCATCCTCTAGAGTCTCCTCTTCACCTGCACTGCATGTCTTTGGACCATAGGATGAAACTAGAATACAGCTGAAATTGTTTTTTAATTTACAGAAAATTAACTGGAAACTGTTTTGATAATGTATTAATTAATTTTTTTTTTGTAAGCAAAGAAAGTCCAATGTTAAGAAACCATTCTTTGGGCTGTCTGAGGCGAAGGGAAGCGAGGAGATCTGGTCTTCATTGGGGCAGAACCAGTAAAAACATAAATAGGGATAGCAGTAAATAACTATAACAATGACACCAAAACATTGATATCATAATAAATGGAAGAACTGGAAATCATATAACTCAAAGTAATGTTATTAGGGCATCAAATTAAAAAAATCCCTGACTGAGTGAGTGATAGGGTTGAATGAGTGATGAAGTTACATCATTGATTGGCTGTGTGTTGGACTTTTCCCATTGGCCAGTGCAAACAGTCTCTATTATGTCATCAGGGGGCATTGGTAGTTTTCAACTACCATATTTCATCAAATAGTGACTGGGGCCTTTATTTACCTCAACTGCAGAGCGTAACAGGCCTTTATTTGATACACTGACCCATACACAGTCCAGACATATACTAGATTTATACCTAGTCCTGTTAGGTGGTCACCCCCCTTGTTCAGCAAGTTTTGGGTATTGGACTGTTGGTTATTTATGTGACCCGATTCTCTGAGTAGCAAGAGTAAGTCATTGAAATGAGTGCTATAAGAATAAGACATTTAAAGATCTGGGAAAATATAATTAACATTTTTCTCAATTTTCTGACATTTCATAGACAAAACAATGAATCCATTCGGCAGGTTACTGATGATGGAAATAATCATTAGCTTATAATCATGGGCTTACACTTAAGGGAAACCTTTGAGGACATAGGGGAAATAGTACAATAAAGTCAATAAATTGTCAAACAAAATAAGTCCAAGATGATGTCCTCAACAGCCTCAGACCCAAAAATTATTTTTACTGATGCATTAAAGAAGCTATTTGTAAGTTTTGCTACTGCTACATAACCAACTTTAGCATTGACAGCTGTTATCGTACCAGTCTAGAGAAAATGTTGCAAATTCAGAAATGTATTGGAATAGAAATATTATGTAGCACAAAATGGAAGTACTCACGTAAAGTACAAGTAAATGTATTTTGTTACATCCCACCATTGTGAGACTCACTCCTGCACAAAACTTTTTACAGTTCTGTGCTCTTGCAGCCTCAGAGTTTCTTCAAGAGTTTCTCTTGTGATAATAATGTGTCTGCAAGAATCTGGGTTAAAAAGCCTCATTAGTGCACACACTCACAAACAAACAAACAAACAAACAAACAAAAATCATCACCAACAGGGAATTTGAAGAAGAAACAACCAGAGAGGCTCCCTCCTTCATGTTTGAGTGGGTGCAGTAAATTCCTCAGTATTGCTGTGGTGACACTTTGTGATCCCGCCAGAGTTCTGCAGCAGTATGGGAACAAACAGTGCCGGCTGCAGGGGGGATGTAAAACGCTCGCGAAGGACTGGAGATGTTTAGAGGGAGATTACTTCGGGGCTCATTTGAGATCATTTGTCCGACTTCTCCTGCGGGCAAAAGTATTTGAAGAGTCCAGTGAAATCCTTTCTTCTTTCTGTTGACCTGGTTTCAGTGTGAAACTAATGAAGCTGTCACTGGTGCATGAACAATCTGTGGTTGAACAAGTACTGTACTTAAGTAAAAGTAACAATACGACATGCAATAGTATCAACAGTAAAAGTACTTATTCTGTAGTAAAATGTTTCCTGTGACTGATATATTATTACACATGACATTATTATATTATTGATGCTGATGCATTGACGTGGAAGCAGTATTTTACTGTTGTAGGTAGTTTATTCCACTTGTTTACAACCTAGGGTTCTGGCCCCTCCGAAGGATCTAACCCCTCACTTGTAGCTACTTGAGTAAATGTACTTGGTATATGCTTGCAATACCTGGAAGATGCTTGACCAACATGTGAAGTTTTTCCACACGGAGGAGACTCAAAAAATAAAAGAAAAGTGGAACAACAAGTGGTTTGTCACTTCAGTGTGATGAGCTATTTTCAAACGTGGGAAAACAGTTCATGCATCCAGTGAGATTTGTCAGATTCACACGTCTGAATCACAGCTGCCATGTCAGAGTTCCTCTCACCTCCTGCAGATAACAATCTGTCTCAGCCTCCATGTTCCCTGGACCTCAGTGAAGGTAGACATGGAGAGGAAACATACAGCCGAGGACAGTTAGACTAAAATTGGGTTTGGGCCTTTTGGTTTTGGATTGTTGGTTGCACAAAACGAGTGTTTTAAAGGACTGAATGATTTGTTGATTAATAAAGAAAACAATCAATAAATTAATCAGTAAAGAAAATAATTATAATAATCATAAACAGTCATTAAAAAAATGTTAAATGATTCACTTGAAGCTCTTTGGTGCTTTGTTTTCAGTTGTTAATTCTCTGGAAAAAATCTAACTCTCCACCTGAAATATTTTATAGTTGGTGCAGGTAACATGATGTAAATACAAGGCTCCTGTAAATCCCAATAAACGTGACTTTGTAACATCTGATTGTAATCAGTGATTTGCATCTTAAACACAAATAGGTGGCAACAGGGATTTCATTAAAAGCCTCATGGTGCATCACAAAACATACATTTTCCTACATGAGTCATTTTTTGGCTGTATGAGTCAGCCGATTTGATCACAGACACATCAGTATCGGCACATATTCTCCGATATGCGCTGATATGAATTCTTTTATTAAGAAGCAATAATGCAGTGGAAATGCAAGTCAAGTTGTATAGGCAGCATTTGTCATTCAAGTTAAATATATATATACATACATACTTGTTCTTATGTTTTTTATTTATAGTTATTTGTTTTTATATATTTTAATTTATTTTATTTAATTCCCGCTGAAGTTTACCGTTGCAGTATTTTTGTCATTTTGAACAATAAAGTTTATTGTTAACTGTAAAATATCCTGCGTGTTCATATATATATATTTTCGGCAATATATCGATATCTGAATTTTTTTACTCCCTAATATCGGGGTCGGCATCGGCCCCACAAATCCAATATCGGTCGGGCTCTAAAAACAACCCAGTTTTAAAAGAAATAAAATATTCAAAAACAAAATCTTCTAAGAAAAAAATGTCAAGATACACAGCTGCGTCTCCACGTTGTCTGTAAAATTGCCCCCCCATAAAGCAATACTGAAAAAAACTGGCCCACAGATGAAGCTAATTGCTGACCCCTGACCTACAACATAAGCCTACAACATAAGTTTCAGCTCAGATAAATGTTTACATCCCACTGGTGCTCGCCGTTAAGTGTTCTGAAAGTAACCTCTAACCTTCCTGGCTTCCTGAGCAGTGTCCAACTGTGTCTCCCAGCAGGCAGTGCTGCAGGACTACTAGGATGACTGGGAAGACCCAGACCAGCAACGTGACCAACAAGAATGACCCGCGCTCCCTCAACTCCCGCGTATTTATCGGCAACCTCAACACAGCTGTGGTGACCAAGGCCGACATCGAGGCCATCTTCGCCAAATATGGGAAGATTGTGGGATGCTCGGTGCACAAGGGCTACGCCTTTGTTCAGTACGCCAGTGAGAGGAACGCCAGGGCAGCCGTGGCCGGAGAGAACGCTAGGGTCATCGCCGGACAATCACTAGGTAATGCTGATCAAATATTATGCATCATGTTCTGATTCATGCATTGTTAAGACATTACAGCCCACAAATTACAGTTCAAATAATGAGAACATAAGAGGCACCACACTGGAAACTACAGTGTACTGTCAGGCTGAAAGGGTTGAACAAAGGGCTGGTTTATTGTACAGCCCACATATTCCAAACCAACACTCTGATAAGGGAGCTTGCTGTGACATTTCCACAGTCTTCGCTTAAAAAAAAACCGTCACTATATATATATATATATATATATATATATATATATAATTTTCTTATAATGATGATTATGGGACATAAAGGCCGAATCGGGTTTGATTCTTAGTTTAAAGCTAAATCCTAAAAGTACATTTACTCAAGCGCTGCACTGTACTGTACAGTCTTAAGGTACATGTTCTAAGGTACTTGAGTATTTCTATTTAATGCTATGTTATACTTCTGCTCAGCTCCCCTGCATTTATTTCTCAGCTGTGGTTACTGTTATAATCACATTACATTCAAAACATGATAAGATTAGGTAAGAGTAAAAAATGATCATTATTACAGATTTAGCTGCCTAGAGATATATTCAAATGAGCTCCACCTCAACATTTAAGGCCTGCTGACATTAATGCATCAATATTAATAAACCAGTATTAAAACAATAAAACACTACATTATATATTAAACATTATAGAGAATTATTGCTTTCAGTTTTAACACAGATAAATACGTGTCGTATTACTACTTTCATCCACCCTGACAAAAATATTATCATTATCTCTATTATAATTACTACATTTTATTATCATTGTTAAAACATGCACATAAAATATTTTTGTAGATAAAGTGATGTTCTTTATCTCATGCTTAGCCTGACAACAACAGAAATTATACCACAACTAATTAATTGAAATACCCAATACCCAGTAACAACAAAGACCATCACTGTACATCACTGTACCCTGTAATTATTGAATGAGTACCCAGTAATTAAGAAAATACTGTCCCTTATAAAAAAGTTTTTATCTCTTTATTCCTTTCCATTTTATGGTCTACCTATACCTTACATTTCTTATCTATCTATAACGCTGACACTATCATTTACATGCTGTAAGCGTCAGCACTAAGTGCTATAGTGTTATCGAGACACCTTCATGTAACATCTGCACAGGTAGATTGAAAGTGTAATATGATCATTGCAATAATAAAAACCTTTATCTATGATATTTTTCTAAACCTCATTACAAAACAAAGCACTGCATATAAAACACATACAATTTACTGCAAAATCAATAAAACAAAACAAGAAATAAATATAAAAAATAAGGCAAGAGGCATAAAACAAGGATCAATACCAATAATAAAAGATCATTTTATGAAGGCAATCCAATATTAAATGAGGTTTAAGATTGGAAATCTGAAACAGATTTAGTTAGCCTGAGACCTTCAAGCATGTTATTTCAAGCTCTTGTTGTCAAATAGTCGACCTCTTGTTTTGAATCATAATTTCCTGTGAGACCTGAAGTTAACATCTGGCTTGTATTGTTTGTTGTCAAAACTTCTGTGACATATCTTGTTGGCAAGGAAGTTTGATCAGTAAAACCTTAAAATAATTCTGAAATAGAGAGGTGTCGCCAGTGTGAAGATGCTCCGATAGAGAATTCATTTCTAGTAGTTAAACACAGCCAGGCTGCGGCGAGGACGCGAGGAGAGCTTGAACATAAAGATAAGAACGAGAAGACTAGGAGAAAGTGCGACGACAGACAGACAGCAACAAGGCGGAAACATTCAGAGCTCAGTCCTCATGGACGTTCAGTGGATCCCTGTAAATCTTCCTTATATTACTTATTGATTAGTTCAGCGTCTCCTCCATAGAAAATAAAAGTCCTCCCCAAGCCCTGCTTTCTCATTAAATATGAATAAGAGCGCTGCAGGGTCACATCTGTAATTCCACCCTGCGTTTGCCCAGTTTCATGCATTTTTGGCTGTGAAATTACACATGGCAGTGCTAAAACTGCAGGGATGAGTTGTGTTCACAGTGATTTGCTGTATACTTACATGACTCAAGAACTATTATAGTATTAGTGTAGAAATTTATGACTGACACTAGTGAAAATGAGTCAGGCCTGAGCCAGCGGGTGTTTTTTTTAATTTTATTTTGGCAATGATTTCTACTGGTAATAATAACTGTGTACTCACAGAGTTAATTTCTGGAAACCTGGCAACATTAGTAAAAAATATAGGCAAAATATATCAGCAATCATACAGGTTTTTAATAAACCTCCACATAAACCAAACTTATATTGAAGAAAAATTAAGGCTGACAGTTAAATTGTTACCCAATCTGGCCGTTTTACAGACCGACCTCCTGGTTCTGTGGTTCAGTTTTGACCCACAGTTTTACTGTAGTTTTTCTCAGATACTTTTCCTGTTCAATGAGGGATTACTACTCACATTTCAGTTGGGCTAACTTTAGGAATTCTCTTCTGAATAAAGTGGTCTGAAAAAATCTAGCTGATCTGTTGGCTTTTTTAAAACTTTGTGAGGAGGAGGAGGAGGAGGAGGAGGAGGAGGATGATGATGATGATGAACCTGGAATAACCTTCCTAAATAAAACTCAAAAGCACAAGCATGTAAAGATTTTTTTAGTTTCTCTGGTGTAACATTTTTCACTTCTTCTGGCAACTAAATGTCTTTTTTGATATTTCTCCAGAAATGTCAAAGTGAGACAATAGTAGATGATCTTTGTTTACAACCTACTGGAGCCTCTGACTGCCTGTTTTTTTTTTTTTACCTGTCAGACTTTGTTTACTGTTGCCTTGCTTCCAGATATCAGCATTTACTTTGATAAGTATGATGTTATCATAAGAAATGGTAACAATGGCTGAGATTATTAAAGCAAGACCCGTATTGTAATAAATTGTAACTCTTCTTTAAAGGAACAGTTGCTTTTTTGCAAGGAGTTAGATGAGACAATCGATACCACTCGTATGTCTGTACGCTAAATTTGATCCAGGATGTGATTAGATTAGTTTAGCATACAGACAGAAAGTTTTGGATAGCTGCAGCACACAACTCCCTTTAAAACCACAACAGTACCATAAACCATAAACCTAACAAAACAAGATGTAACATGTTAATTTGTGAGCTTCAAAGGCAGATTTTAAATGTTGGAGAAAGCCAGGCTAGCTGTTTCCCCCTGTCTTTGTGCTAAGCTAAGCTAACTGGCTGCTGGCTCTAGTTTGATAATAAACCTACAGAGATGAGAGTCTCATCTCATACTGGAGAAAGAAATCATATTTCCCGCTATGTTAGACCTGCTCCTTTAACTGTCACTTTTTAAAGAGGCATTAAAAGTCTTTACCCCGGTGTAAACAAAGTGCTTAGTTATAAATGACAGCCAGAAATGAGAATTAGAGTTGGACCGCTGAAAAAAAACAGCCATTTGACATTAAGGCTGCTCATTCATATGACCTAATTGCTAAGAAGACAAACGAATCACATTTATAAAACACACCACAGATATTCACGCTGTTGTCAACACATGTACCATCTGTTTTGTCCTGTCTGCATCATTGCATCCACTTAAAGAAGCTCATCTCATTGTTATGCACACTGACAAACCAGAACACAGTTACATATCCTAAAAACACAACAGCTACACAGTTGTATTTTTTTTTCCAAAGAGAAAGGAAGGTTGTATTAAGGGCATGTAGCTGAGAAGATCTCAGGTAAACACGTGTCTCCTGAACAAAGACAAAGCTAAAATCAAATAGGACACGGTTTGCAAAGTGAGGTATTCCTTTGCATAGCGTGGCATATTGCAGCTCCACAGGATGCTCAGTGTCCCTGTAAACACTGAGCATCTGTGGACACATAATAAATTCAGTATATTAACAATGCACTGTAAATGTCAGAGGTATACCATGGGTGTCTACAGTAACGTCTCTGCTTTGGAAATGATCTTCTCTGCTTTTATTCTGCTGCCACTGTGAAATTTAACCCTTATGTCTAATCTTTTAAACATGGACTTTATATTTGATTAGACTCTCTCTGCCAGAGGTAGGAGCAGTCTGCACGAGATATGAATTCTTGATATCTTCTCATACACATTGCTCTTTTATTAAAATCCCCAGTGAGGAGCGACATGAAGGGCGATTGTGTAAAGGTACGACATGTGACAGGAGGGTCATGAGGTCATATTCAAACCTGTAATGACCTGCGTATGCAGCGAGCACGCTTGAGTAGATTTAATAGCCGTGCGATACTGAAGCTCCAGCGATTACTTTACTCAACTTAATTCCTTTGGACATGACTGAGTTGCAGACACAATGACTTTAAGTAGTTCATGCAAATAAAAGTGACATTCAATCACACTGGTGGTTGGCCTGAGACAGCAGCTACTTAGATCCTAAAGAGGACGTGTGCTGGTGATGAAGAGCGCAGGGGTGAGTTTCATCCCCGTTTCACCAGCTCAGCATTTCTCCGCCTACTTTCTGCTTTTGTGGATAAAATTTGGACATAGATGTATTGATATCTTAAGGTTCATTTTTTAAATCGGTGCTTGGTTTGATCGTATCTGCTCTGCCATTATCTTGAGTTCATAATGTGTAAGAGCTTTCATGTGTGACTGCTGTCTGGTTTGGTCTTTGAGTGCCTCTCTGTGGTTGAAATACTTACTGCAGAACACTATAATAAATCCAAGGTGTTTTAAGGTTTTGCTTCGTGGTATTAGGTAGATAATGATAAAGCTGTTAGATTCTCTGATAAATCCTTGATGGTGAGGTTTGAAAAATGTCTGGACACTTTGTTTCTATGTTTGAGACAGTTGTTGTTGGGAATAGTGTCTGTATTTCACGTCACAGGTAACCATCTGTTTGCAGATCTACTTGTCAAAACCCCGATCTGAAAATCACCACAGAAAACCATTTCTCAGAGACTGTTTTAGTTTAATTTACTTGTGCATCACTCTTTAAAACATGAAGTTAACAAAGTGCTCCATAGCATTAAAACAAGAGAGTAAGTAAGTAACAATGAAAAGTTACAATTTGGACATGAAATCGATACAGAAATGAATATGGTTGATAAAATTTTGATAATTCAATTATTGTACAATGTATTAAAATCAAAGCTGAAATATTAACTGGAGCTTTGACTGCCAGACATTTTTTTTTTGCCTCTTTGCTTATACATTCATGAATTTTCCACCTGCATGAACACTAGATGGTGCTGAGAGAATAGCAGTGAGGGCGACAACATCAAATTTGTCCCTCAGCATGTATGATTCATTTGCATCCCCAGTTGTCAAGCTCATGCAGGGATCCTCTGCAGAATATGCAATCACATTTTTTACATTTATGAGTCACTTTAGGCCGTGAATAGTGACATTTTCTGTGAATGTCTTTCTTTCTGCAGCAACTTGCAAACTGAGGACACATGGTCTGCTTTGTTTGAAGATATGACAGTGGCTATGCTTCTTCTGCCACTCATGGTGGTGGTTAAGATGAGCTATCAAATTTGTTCCAAATTAACCTGGAATAACCTTCTTGAACAAAACCAAAAAGCACAAGCACATAGAGAATCGTTTTTGTGTTGCACCATTTTTCACTACTCACGTCAAACAATAAGAGATGTTTAAATGTCCAAAGATGTCACAAATGAGACAATAGGTGAGGCATTTTCAAGTGACTGCCCTTGAAGCCATGAATCCTTAATAGTCAGCCTCTATCTTTCATGAGATTTTAGTTTCTTGTCTTTTCTTTCCAAGAAGCTGGAGGACGATTAAGACGTCATGCGGTGTGCGAGACAGCTGCAAACCCCTTGTCAGTGTAATTAGCTGTTACAATTACAAGACTTCATCTATAACAGAGCCCAAATGCTGCAACAGCTGGGGAATCATTAGGCTGTTTCCCCCCCTGGGCGCTCTGCTTTTTCAATCTGTCTCTTAAGTCCACAGCCTATCCACTTTAAATTAAATTAAAAACAAAGAAAAAAAACTGAATGGTGGCAGACAGTGGCAATGAGAAGCTGATTGGCCCTAGCAATGGATGAAAGCACGTTGTTTGATGGGTGAGTTAAAACAGGATTTTTTTGCAGGTTTAAATGGAAGAAAAAGCAGGATGTATTTTCTAAGATGGACCTTGAATATCAAATGAGAGCCATTGACTTATGACACTCTTCATTAGGTTTGTTTGTTAATTTTCCCCAAACAGTACACAAACAAAGTAAGAGACTAGCTGCAGAATATGGTGGAGCATTTAGCAGCTAAAGAGGGAGAGTCAAACAGAGCTAAAAAAAAACACGGGTTAGTGTTTGCTAACATTTTCACAATATCGACGCTGAAAGTTTAATGTTAATGTTGTGTTTACAGCTTGTGGTGCTGCCCCCAAGTGGCAAAAAAATCAGTGAATACTACTTTAAGTCAGTGCCACTGTACATTAGTTTGTATACAGTATGTTTGAACATATAACATAAATGTAGTCATGACATTTACATTAGTTTACATTTATTGTGTATGGTAATGTACAGCTTTCAGGCTTTTTCAAACACACTACATATACAATATAAAAAGTACAACCACTCCTGTTTAGTTTAGTTTATTTGACATGCAACACACCTAATGCAGAAGCACCAGATGAATTGTTTTCAGTGTACTGGAATGATAATTTTAAAAGTTAAAGAAAAGGAAAATAAAAATGGTGGTACTGTAGCTACATTATTACTGAGGACACTGTAGTCATGTCCTCTGTACTTTTCTTGTTAATTTCACACTCGTTTTCAGGATCTTGATTAAGCAAATTTGATTAATCGATAATGGAAAAAAAAGGTTAGTTGTAGCCATACACATGATGGTATTTCACTGGCAGATTCCTCTAGCTTGTAGGCCAGTAAATTAAGTAATTAAAAATGCATGTATTTCCTCAAGGGGTTTTGCCTCCAGACAGGCAAAAGATTGTCTAAATGAATAGGTGACTGAACAAGTTAAACAGGAAAAATTGAAACTATTAAAATATTTATGAGTCCCCCTCACCTCGCCCACCCCACATGAGGGGAGGTGGACACTAAAATGCTGGCTACGGCGCTGTGTACAACTTGCACTATATATTAATAATATTGTAAAAGCAAACATATTTTCTTTAACAGTAAACATACTTTTTGCTTTTTGTGCTACATTTTATAGCCACTTAAATGCCACTTAATGTTGCATGTAAAGGGACAGGGAGACTTTTTGGATGTCAGTATTTTGCTGTCATCCATAAAGAATCATAATCTTGTCATTTATCTTCCACTAATCTGTGCGACACAAACGGAAAAAGGGGGATTGTTGGTTTAATTTGTGCTCCTGCAGCTGGAGCTGAGTGGAGTATTTGAGGCGAGAGTTCCCCCTGGAATAGTTTGACAAATGGTATGGTCTGAGGCGGCACGGCTGGTAGTCTGAAGCTGGAAGTGCACCGGCAGTCTGTCTAGTTTTAGGAAGGAGAAAACAGAGACAGAGGAAAGGAAAAGCGAAGTCGTGTCGGCCACAGCAGAGCATCTCCCGTCTTTTCCCGTCTCGTCATGACCATGTACAAAGGCAGGCGTCGCAACCAGAGATGTGAGTATCAGAGGCGTCAATCATTGAGGACAGAGGAGTTTATGTCGCTGAAGTTAAACCCGTCGGTTCTCACATTTGGCTTCATACTGTTAAATAGGACGATGGGAAACCCTGTCAGTCATTTCGGTGTTTTAACGTTTAGTAAATGATTAAAAGTTGGTAAATTAGGGAGCTTCTTGAGGTCTGCTTCACTTCACCTTTAACTTAGATGATATGGCTTAAACACATTTTTGTCTTCGTCAAGCGGAGACTCTCAAATTACCGAGACACTGGCCGATAATTGTTAAATTAGCTACATATACTACTTGCAGAGCTGGTGGTTTTCTGATGTCTGTCATTTTAATGAAGTCTTCGTCCCCTTCATTGTGCTTCTTTTCCCGTTGCCCAGTATGTGTCAGCAATTGCATGTAAATTGGAAATTTCAAGGAAATAAAAGTGATCATTATTCTACCGTAAAAGGCGAATCAACGGAGTTACAACAATTAATCAGAAAATGAATCATCAACTTTTTTTGATAATGGATTAATCAGTAATTTATGTCATTTTTTTTCAAGCAAAAATGCCACAATATGTGCTGGTTCCAGTTTTTCACGTGAGGACTTAATGCTTTTCTTCATCATACATGATTTTGGCTGAACAAAAACTAGACATTTGAATACATCTCCCTGGGCTGTGGTGGATTGAAATAGGCTTTTTATATTTATAATATTTATTTATTTATTTATTTTACCATTTTTGTGACATTTTAGTGTAGATTAATCAGTAATGAAAATTGTAGTTGCAGCCAATCATGCAGGATACTCATTAATATGCCATGCTAATATAGTAATAGTTTATGATTTCAGACAATATAAATCCTTTTTCATCCTCTTTACAGGAAGTGTGTGAAAGACTCCTTTTCACTGTGACTTGATCACAGGCAGGAGAGTGCTGCCTAAACGGCTAAACATGTATTTGAATCTATTTAGACACTACACTCATTTAAAAGCTAAAGTGGCTGTCTTGAGAGTGGAAAAGTTGCATGTTCAGAAAACACCGCAGAGGTGCCTGTGAGCAAGGTGCTGTATGTCTCTCCTGATTGCTTTTTGTGGGGCTGCTCAGTGGTTGATTGCACATGGCCGCTCCAGGTGTGTGTGTGCACCTGTGAAGCAGAGTGCTGGTGGAAAGATTTTTTGGCATGGTTAGCATCTCTGGGTAAATGAATTTCCAATTGTGTTCATCTTCTCATGACTCGTTAGATTTCATTGTGACCTTTTTCTGGGGTCATGACCCAAAGGTGTTGTCAAATATCAAAATATTTTCTGTGAATTGACTAAGTGACTAATCAGCCAACTGTTTCAGGTCCAACACAAAAGAGTCTGCGGCCAGTGATGGGTAACACAGGCCAGATGTGTGAGGTGGAATGTGATTTATTTTTTTTCCAGTTGTAACTCCCCACCATGTATGATTCTCAGTGTTTCCACAGTCAGCCCATGAATGAGTAGACAGATGTACAAGTAGTTTCTGGCAGGTGGCAGCTGTCCGTTTGTTTTCCAGCTGCTTGCACAGATTAGCGATCGTGTGGTTAGGTGGAAGTGATGGACCAGCTCCAGGGGTTAAGATGCTTCAAAGCGTTTCACTTAAAAGCAACAAACTGACATCACAAGAAAAGATACCAAAACAGAAAAGGAGGAAAAGTGCATTATCAACTCAGGAGAGATGAAAGACTAAATTATCTTTACCCTCAGGCTATGGCAATATGCTCATTATTATTTAATGCAAAAATCAACATGAACCAATGTTGGGATGAACCACAAATGCGGCATCAAAATTTTAGCTTCTGTGCTGCTGGTTTGTGTCTTTGGATTTAAGAACGTTCACCTTCTAATAGTTGTATTCCCAGTACGTTATGCTGACTCCAGCCAAGCTGAAAATTTAGCAATTCCACATCACGTTCTCCTTAATGAACCATAGCTCAGCAGGTCTAATGAAAATAGTTTTATCAGATGCTCAGGAGCTTGGGGATGAGCTGCCAAAATGTATGTGCTGCCAACTAACTATTTTCCTCAAGAGGGCGAAAGAGCAAAGTACAAGGAATTCATTAAGGAAGGACAGGCTGTCAAGTAATTAATCCACGTCCCAGCCATAACAAAAACTGTTACAGCCTCGAGGTGCTCGTCCTGATTGGAATCAGTCGGGACATGATAGACTTTAGATCAGGCCATGTAGCTCGGAGAGAGTTGACACAGTAATTTGAGTCGCTGTCAGTGAGGTCTGGAGGCTCGCAGGGTGATAGTTTGCTCCCTGTGTAAATGGTTTCAACCTACAGTGTATATAAGATTTACATTATTCACACAGTTCATTTTTGGACTAGTATTTACATTCTTACTGGTAAGACTGAACCATTGTGTTGCATAGAGAATTTAATTAAACATGTCTACAATTCAGTTTTGTGTGAAGTGTGAATTCTAGATATCTCAACAATTATGTTCATTATTGATTTTGCCATTTATTTTATTGATGTTATTCAATTGTTTGGTCTCTAAAATATCAGATAGTAGTTAAAAAAAAAAAAATGCACATCATAATTTTGCTCATGTTTTCAAAATGTAGCCTTGCAGGTTTTCACTTCCATCAGCTTGGTTTGCATGCATGCAAGAGTTTTTTTTTTTTTTTTTTTTTTTTTTTTTTTTTTTTCCTAAACTTTATTCAAAATGGCATTTAAGACATGTTGCCCTGGCGACTGTATTCTAATTGTGATTGGTTGGTTTGTAGACAGATGTCACAGCAGCAGTCACACTGTGAGAACTTCATCCTGAATGTGTGACGTTGACTGACATTTGCCGCAGGCTGTCTTTAGGTTGACTGTTTGTAAGCCTACAAATTTAGCCGCCCTACCACTAGGCTAACAGCGTCTCCATGGTAACAAACAGTGACACCTGCTGTGCAGTGGCACCACATGACAAAAAAGCTTCACTACGCTATGGAGCAACCAAAAAGAGGTTTTCAGAAAACACAGTAACCTGTTACAAAATGCACAGCAATGAGGACATTGTCAGTTTTTTGTTTTTTTTTGTTTGTCCATGAAAACTGTTGACGAGTCAGCACAAGTACCGAGCCCTGCCTCATTAAGAAGCCACAGCAGAACAGGTCTGCACTGCGTAGAGATTTTATGCTAATGTTGAATTTCATGCCGTTAACTGTTGAGTGAACGGAGCTGAGCATTATGATGTGGTTTCTCATTTAGTTGTTGTTAGTTTTTAGTTTGAATATAATCTTAATTTACCTTGAATTCATGGCAAATTAGTCCCACTTAGGGTAGTGAAGCACTAGACACCTTTTGTGCAAAGGATGAATTTAGATATCAATGGAAAAGTCTACGTCATAGTTACAGTTTCCCTTTGGAGACTGGTTTCAGGTTTTACTGCTTATATGTTGAACTTTTCATTTGTAAGAGGAAGATTTCTTTATTGAAACATCCAATAGTTTTGCCCTTACATAAAAACGCCTGATTGTCAGACTATCCATAATTACCATATATCTGTAGTCTCTGTATGTGTAAATGCATTGTTACTAGGTATAATTGCATTGTGAGTCATCAAGATAATGATGACCTCAAGATAATGAGTGTACACACATTAGTGCATACTTGCATATACCCAGACACACAGTGGTGTCGCAGGGTGTGTGCTTTCTCGACCTGTCACTCACCCTGCTCTGCTTGAGGAAAACACGCTCTCAGGTGTAATAAAAACAGGAAGCCGCCTGTGCCCTTGAGCCAAGATCAGAGATTATTCAAGTCTTCCCTGTCAGATTTACAGGGTGAAAGAACACAGCGTAGATTGAATCTGCGACCGCTGTCATGCAGGATGTCTCTTAGTCGCACATTTGTATTCACACAGGTGCCTGGATGATCTCTTAATCAAATACCGCTCACCTGCTCAGGGGATGCGTGCAGCAGCAGAGATGGAGTTTGTTATGTGGCAGAAGTGATGGTTTGCCTGCCAAAAGATTATGTTTAGGCATTAGTTCAGGGAGGAAATGTGCTGCCACTTACTTCCCAATTATTCCCATTACACGTTTCCTAAGAGCCATAGATTAGGGAAGACAGGGTTAAAAGGCCCAGTTGCTTTGTAAAGTCTTTTCCAATGTATTGTTACCTATGGTAACCCCAGTCAAGAGGAAACTTGCTAATACACTATCATTCAGCTTGTGCATGGCTAAATAGATGCAGCACAAGGGCTATACACTCATTAAGCTGCTTTTTCCTTTTCAAATCAAGACCATCACAGTGACTGTAATTCAAATTTGTGTGTGTGCATGCGTGTGTGTGTGTGTGCTCGCGTGTGCCATGACTGTCATTGTCTGTTCCCAGTCCAGTTAAAATGGCTCCACACCACCAGAGATGAAGAGCTGAAGGGCAGGCTGAGCTGAGGCGTCTATATCTAACTAAAATAGACACACACATGCACTAACACAGCAACACACTCACAGGTAATTTGGTAGCTTCATTAATATGAATGAAGACAAACTGAGAGGGCCCTGAGGTAGTGATGATTGTATTGTTGCAGTGTAGATGGATAAAACTGTTAGTGAACTCAGCCACATCCTTCCCGTAAGAAATGATCAGTTAAAATAAAAAACGGGGTCACGCAAAGCCTGCAATTGATGCTTTCATCTTGTACATAGATGAGGGGAGACAGTGGAAAAACCCTCCTTTGACCTCCGAGACTGTGATTTTAAAGCTGCTAGACTAGACTGCAAGAATAAGCAAAAAAAACAACCTGAGAGAAGGTTTTATAGTGCTCTGTTGCAGAGAAGTCCTGCTTCATGCTGGAAGAAATGGCTGAAATTAATGCCACTATATGAATAAAAGATATTTCTGTGGTATAATATGTATCAGTATGAAGCAAATACTATCTGTAAATCTCATTTCAAGACTTATCTTTATTTTTTTAAAGGGTTTTAATGCTTCTTTGCCCCAATTTGTTATTTTTCAGCTTTTTTTTCCTTGACTTTGATGTGAATATTTACTAAAATGCTTTTTATCATATTTTTTTTGATCTGTGAAGCACTTTGTAAATCAGGTTTTGAATAGACAGAAAACTACAACGTTTTTATTATTGATCGAAATGGAAAACCTTAAACCCAACCTTATTAATATTAGTATAATAATGTATAATATTAGAATCCAATTTTCATGTTACTGGTGAAACCCACCTTTCTTATGCTAAGAAAAAAAAGTTGGTGTTGGACAAAATGATGGATCTTCTCAGCCCATGTAAATCTGTAACCAGAATCACCAGTTGTGTTTGTGACCAAGTAGCCACTCGAGGGGTGTTTGCATTCTGAAAATCTTTAGTACTATGATGCATTTTCTGTAACCAACATGGACCACAGATGTTGTGAAATCAACCAGGATTTATATTTAGGATTAATATTAAGGATATAATTTAAATTACCAATCTTGTTTGTTTTATTTCTTTTTCTGTCTTTCTTTTTCTTTTTACCTTTTTACCCTTAAATTACACAGTAAGAACCAACCTTTTAACAGTTTTTCCCTAAGGGAAAGGTTTGTGTCCAGAACTGTACCTCAACGATACCCAGTATAGTAGAGTATGTTTCTCCCTTCCTCTAAAAGTCCCATTTGTCACTCCCTTACCCACAGTCTTGTTTTCAAGTACCAGTAAATATTCTATTGGTACCATATTCATAAAATAAACCGCTGGCTGTATTATAAAGTGTTTTATTTTTGTCAATATGATTGTGTCCACTGAACTGCATATAAAGTAATACTTCTTTCTTGTTTCATATTCGCATACATAAGCTCGGTCTGTGGAGCTGTGCCAGTAAAAACTTTAACCTTCTTATTGGCACATTGCAGTCCGGTGTTAAGAGTCTTGTGCAAATACAGCTTGACAACATTGTCTCATTAGCAGCTATAACATTTTAACCAGAGCTGAACAAGAACAGCCTCTCAGGAGTCAAGAGGAAGGCCAGTGGTTTTACACTATCTGTGCCTGACTTTTTATGTAGTCTGTCAATTTGTCTTGATGTTATTCTGCCGCGGCCATCTCGCTCATAATGGCTTCAACATGAAGTCGCTTTTTATATTCCCTCTCAGTGCAATGCTGCATACAGTTTACAGTATCAATCAAGTCCTAAGTGGCTATTGCTTAGCAACACAATCTCTATCTCCCCTATCTCCAGCCTCAACTTTCTTTATGGTTACACACTTAAACAACTCAGTCTGGAAGCATACAAACATACACACGCACATACACACATTCATGCCATTTTTGTGTATGATTAGTATAATGACTGTAATTAATCAGATGCTCGGTGTGTGTCTGTCGGGGGTTGGGGGTGTTGTGAGGTGGCAGTCTTCATTTTACTGCTCGGCTCTCTCTTTAATGACCCTAGCAGCGGACCAGAGGGGAGCAGACTTTACAATGTGAACCATTCCTCACATCTTCCTTGAGCCTAATGATAATGATACAGCGGTCTCCGTGCACCTGAGACCTACTGATACATCCCCAATCCATTAGTCCATTAGGGAGAGTGAGGAGGGAAAAGAGGGAATAAAGAGAAAGAGGGAGAGACGGTGCGGGCTCCAAACATAGCACCACGGGTGATCTGCAGACAATGTGTTGGAAGATCCAGACACAGGTGCAGCTGCTTGTGCGTGCGTGCGTGCGTGCGTGTGTGTGCGTGTGTGTGTGTGTGTGTGTGTGTGTGTGTGTGTGTGCGCATGTGAGCCAGAGGTGTGAAAACAGAAACAAAGAAAAAGAGAGATCTTGTTTACTGTAGTCTGAAATATTTTGCATTTTATTAATCAAGCTCAGTGCATTAACACCACTGCTCAGGATTTCATTATCAACCAGTGCGACGCCTTCAGCAAATTGACTCAACTTCAGCTCCTGTCATGACATTTGCCACAGCGTGATCCCCAGGGCAGTTGATGCAAAGCTGATGTTTTATCTGTGCAACTTTTTGAAGCTATGAAGAGGTGACTCATCCACCACTCAGGGATTTCTCCCGCTTTTGTCAGTGCGAGGCTGGGTGTGTGTGACGAAGGCAGTGTTTGATATTTGTTTGTGTTTTGGTGTATGACCTTGAGCAGCACTCAAGGCTGATTGAGCTGAGTTTGAGCATCAGCAGTGACAACAAGCCGACAGACTAAACCCAGCGATACCAACTCGGTTTAACGCAGAGGGGCTCTTGGCAGGTAGAAGGAGCTGTCAGTCATCAGAAGAGCCATGAGGTGTGTACAGATGAGTTACAGAAGTCTGCTAATGCATTTGAAGGACATTTTTACTTTTGTCTTTCTACATGGGTGAAAAACACTATCGTAACATTGACTCAAAGTTCTATTTTGCACAATGTCTCGTTTGTCTCAAGGCTCTTAAAATCTTTAAAAACTTTTCAGCCTCTCCGCTCTCCGTTTGAGTCTTTGAGGACCACGATGGACTGATATGAACTCACTAAATAAATCAATGCTTTCTACCTCAATTCACCTGCTTAGTCTCATCACACAGAACCCTGCAGGAGCTTAGATAGGCCCAGCTAACAAACACTTCCATAAGAAGTTCATTTATTTAAAGTTTATTCATTTAACTTTTGGTTAGTTGATTAATAGCTAAATGAAATCCCGTAATTAGTTAACAGACCTCAAAGTCATATATTCAGTCAGTCATAAACAATATTAAACAAGGCAGCTCCTCACATTTGAGAAGTTGTTACAAGAAACTACTCAGACTTTTACTTTCCAGCGTAATAATGTCATTCATTTTCTGTTCATTTTATTTATTTTTTTATAATTTCAGTCATAGCCATCTGTGAATAATTCTTCAACTTTCTGTTCCATCCAAATCTTCAATTGATGAAGATACAATTTTGTCTTAAAAGTGCTTAATTAATTTAATTAGTCCAAAATGATTTTGCAACATCAGCTAATAAATCTAACAAAATCAAACTTTATAGCACTTTTGTGACAAGACTGTAAAGTTTCTTCACATAAGAATAAAGATTTATAAACAGCAGTTAAAAAAAAATGTATATAAACTCCTCCTTATGCACCACCATTAAGTTATACTTCCTGACTAATTTTGAACATACACATATGTATAGAAGAATATATTCATGTATGTATGTATGTATGTATGTATGTATGTATGTATACATACATACATACAAGAATATTAATATTAGAATAAGAATATTCTAATGTTTGAGATATACTTTGCATATTGACAAGAGAAACAGGCAATACCCTTTTTATTTTTCTTAATGATCACTTTGACCCAATAACCTGCAGAACTCAAAGTCTTAGAACAAAACCCCAAACCTTTGTGCTTAATGATACATGTACATACATACCTGACCAAAATACACTGCCCAATGTACAATATACATCTTGAAATGTTTATTTCGGGCCAACAACTAAATCAACTCAACACATAGTTCTAATCGCATATTATTACTTAAAGCAACAAGAATCGCAGTGCATTAATGAATGCATGGCTAACATGGATTTTTACCTGTTTTAAAATTATTATTTTTCCTTGTATTAGTACAAATTATTACTAAAAAAATAAAACAACTTATCCAGTTTTTTTTCTACAGAAACCTCAGTCAGTGCACAGCAGGTCTGCTGAATATGTACAAATGTCAAATTTATCTATAGACTATAGAGAATTCGAAACATAGAAGCAAAGGAAACTCCTCAGGTCAACAACTGCTTACAAATTCAATACAAGATACAAAATTTATATGATGATCTCATATTGTCTGGAAATTGTTAATGAAATCACTGACCCACAAAATAAAGTTTTGCCAATAAATGAATGGCTGTTTCTAAACACCAGCATTGTTTTTCAGTTCCTTGTACCATTTTTGTTTTAGCTTAATTGTCTTTCTGCAAAATGTTTTATGTTATGTGCATGTAAAAAAAAAATGATGCTGATATCAAACAGGCCAATATTTGTACATTTTATCTGCCATTGTATATCTTGAGTACATTTTGTTCAGTAAATGTCACAGCATTGTTGATTATATTGAACTTGGTTATATCTCCGTCAACAAAACACAACTGTCAAAACAGAACAGACTGTACCGACTCTACTGTCTATTCAGTGAAATGAGTTTGTGCTTCAAAGACTGACGGTGTCCTTCGGGCATCATGATGAATACCACTGTATTCATGTTTTGAACAATATTAAGGGCTTTGATATCAAAGTGAATGGCCATTGTATATACTTTCTTTATAAAGTTTAAGGTTGATAATTGTATAGTAAGAAATTCTGCCTCTTCAGTGACTGTGAATCTGCAGGTTTAACTGCAAAGATTTCAGCTCTGTGTAAAAGAATGCTGGGAAAGTTTCCCACATGAAATCCATTCCTCTAAGATGGAAAAACAAATCTGTCATTTCAGCCAAGAGATGAAATTTAGAAGACAGTGAGAAGTGATTTAAGGGAATCAGCCCTCCAGCATTTGCCAGTGACGCCCTTCCTCTAATCTTTTTTCCCCCTCAAAAGAAAATTCTCTAATTAGCAGTTGGGATACTGAGAGCTGCTTGGTGTGGTTTTCTTTGTCACTTTTTTCACTTCAAATGGAGAGTAACGTGTTTCAGCTCTTCAGTTTAGTCTGAAAAATGGGTGGTGGTCAAGCTATAAAGAAGTATGTTCTCAGTTTCTTAAAATAAGCTATTTGGAGATTTTGACAATAGATGTGTGTTGGACCAATGTGTGGAACGAGGCTGCAATTTTTTTATTTATTTTTTTTAAATGATTGATTTAAAGACTAGGTTTACATTTTTCAAGTCTGCTCTGAAACAATACATAAATGCACGAGTACATAACATCATTTTCCCTGTCCATACTAACTGTAAAGAGATCCCTGTTTGATGCTATTCCAATGTAGGACATGAGGCACAAAATCCCTGCTCCTCTTCATGTGTAAAAATACATTCTGAAGCTTAACCAAAGCTATTATGAAGCTTTAGCAGAGTCAAATTGGTATCTTCAAAAGCTTTTTCTCAAACTATTACTCAGAACCATTAATCAATTAATCATTTCAATATGAATTTTTTTTTATTAAATGTTTGCTAGTTCAAACTAACTAAATGCATCATTATCACAACATTGATATTCATTTTGTTTCCAGACATCAACATGGCAGGAGAGCCAAAACCATACAGGCCTAAGATGGGCTCCAAGAGGCCTCTCTCGTCACTCTACAGGTCTGCGTGAAATGTGTGTCTTATTTTACTGTATCAGTTGGATATTGCTTTGCTGACCTGCTTTTCTCGCTCTACATACATATATAACATATAAAGAGTTAGTGAACTTGAGAGCCAGATTTTGTTCATGTTGACATAGCCAGGCTTGTTGTTTCCACCCTTTTTTCCCCCAGTCTGTGTGCTAAGCTAGGCTAACTGGCTGCTGGCTGCAGCTTCATTACAGCACAGACATGAGAGTGGCATCTTCTCATCTAACTCAAGAAAGCAATAAAACATAATTCCCAAAATGTTGAACTATTTCAGACAGCTCAAAATAAATCTGTGTGTGTGTGTGGGTGGGTGTCGCATCATTTTAATACTGCAAAAATAAAATTCTCGTTTATGTTCCCAGTGGCTACGAGTTTGACTATGACTACTACAGAGACGATTTCTACAGCAGGTATGTAAATGGTAAATAACAGCACAATCAGGCTGTGCTTTGTCTTTGCACTTTGTTTTAACTTTTCATATGGCTTTTTCAATCTCTTTTCTCATGATTTTTGCCCTTCAGTGTAAACTTTCCTTTCTCCCCATTTCCAAGACAGCTACTTAGATAAAGATGAGTTTTTAGCGGAATAGCCCCATTTCCATCTGAGGCCAAGTAACTACATTATCATAGGCATAATGAATGTCATATTGGGGAGGTTTTTATTCCTCTCCGTTGGGCTTACTAATGATGCTTTTATCCGCATAGGCGAGTACTGAATGTCAGATAGTCCCCCAGCTGGTCATTTGCGCTGGCAAGGCAAAGAATGCATCTTCCTTCTGACATTTTCATTGGTTTGTTTACTTCCTCTGATTTGCAATATCCCAGAGAGTCAATCCTTCAGCTTTGAATCATTATTGCTATTTTAGCAATTTGATATGTCATCGGCGACAGGGAACAGCATTTGATTGAATGGTTGTGGCATTGTTCAATATGTACAGCCATCGTGCAGACATCTTTTGCAGCATGTCTATTAGGTGCTTTGTAAGCATTTCTTGTTGCTCGAATAACAACATCAATGCACCACAGAAATGACTGGGGAAAAAAACCAGCAACTTGATGACACACTTTGCTGTTCGGTTACCTCTCCCTTTCTTTTACAGACATGTTCCTGCAGTGTAATACCTTTGTAACATTTCTATTGTTGCTGAGATTGCTACAACTGTATTTTTCATGTGTCTTCAGACTCTTTGAGTACCACGGTCGTGTGGTGCCTCCAACCCGGGCTGTGATCCCCATCAAACGTTCGCGACTAGTTGTCCCGTCCACGCGCAGAGCCAAATCATCCTTTCCAGTCAGAGCTTGTTCTTCCTCTTCTTCCTCCTCCTCGTCCTCCTCTCGAGCACTCAATGCTGGCTCTTCCATCACAGGACCTAAATGTATGTTCCCTTTTTGTTCCTCTAGTTCACTTTTTCCTGCTCTGTTTTTGTATTCTGTATTTTTTTTGTAGTTTTGATCGTTATTTTGTTTAGGACTGCAACAAATGGTCATTTTCATTATTGTTTAATTAGCCTGTTATTATCTTAATTAATTGATTAATCATTTAGTCTGTATAATAGATAAATACATTTTAATTTTCCAGAGCCAATAGTGAAAATTTTTATTTTGACCAACCAAAACTATAAAACCCAAATATGTTAAATTGGCTATCATATAAGACAGAAGAAGAAAAGCAACTTATCCTTGCGTTTGTGTTTTTTGCATCAAAAATCACAGTTTCCCTGAGATGAAGGTAACGAACTCAAAAACCAGTTTACAGTCATAGAAAACAAAGTAAAAGCAGGAAATCTTCACTTCAAAGAAGCTGGAAGAAGTGAATTTTTGACATTTTTTTTCTTGGGAATGGACTCTTAATCGATTATCAGTGCTGATTAATTTTCTGTCAGTTATCTCATCGACTACTTGTTTCAGCTGTAGACAGTAGACAAGCCAACGGTAAAAGACGATTTCTTCTTTCTGCCAGTCCAAGATTTCAGCCATTAAAGCTGCTCTCAGCAATATGTTTTATATTATCAGTGGTTCAACTGACTTTGTATAATGTGAGATTTCTCATCTTAGTGTTTTGGTTTTACAGCTGCAACTTCAATGTTTTGGTTCATTCTCACCAATCTTAGCATTGTTTTCAGCAAAACAAACACCATCTCTGATAAACCCACAGTATTCTTCCAGCACAGCACCAAAGGGTTGTCATTCAAAGACTAGCTGGTAAACATAGTGGAACATTTAGCAGTTAAAGAGTTAGATATTTATCTGAAATTGATTATAAATCACTGCTGGTGTCTGCTGGATGTGTAAATAAGCAACTTTATGAGGTGTTCAGTTTGTTGTACTGCTCTCAATTAATACAAGTTTAAGTTGGTGAGTAGAGTGTTATTGTTGCAGAATGGTGGCCAAAACTACAAAAATATGATTCATGTTGTATGAAATCAACCTTTCTTCAATTGTTCCATAGTTTGCACTGCTCATACTTGTACAGATATTAATCAGTATTCTCCCCACAATGCAGCACAGTGAAATATCAAACTTTCTTCCCCATGCCCTTTCACTGATTGAGCCTCAGCCACATTTCTGGCAATGAACGTACCCTTCAAGACATTTCAGAGCAGAGCAGTGCAGCAGCTGTTCCTGCTGTCACTGTGTCTGTTTCCTTGTCAAACATCACATTAACTATGCTTTTTTAACTTTATTAATGTATGCTCACAGTGAAGACAGACCAGCTCCTAACAATCAAAAAGGAGCTGTCACAGATCAAGACCAAGATCGACTCACTGCTGGGAAGGCTGGAGAAGTTTGAGCGGCAACATCGCTCTGACGCCGGTGAGATTTGACAGAGGGGAGGGAGAGCCTGTCTGCTAGAGGGCTTTGCATGTATACACTGGGAAAAGACAGAGAGTGCTCACTAGGTATCGAAATAAAAGATGCAGAGTCTTTGAGGAAAAAGGACAAAGGGATATAGAAAATATCAAAGGCTTATAGAGTAGCTTGTCTGAAAAAAAGCTCAGTTCAATAAATCCATTATGTTCTGATGTTAACTGCCAATCTTTCTCTCTCTGTCTCTCTTTCTCTTTTGCCAGAGATACAGAGGAAACAAGAGGAGGTGTGTGAATGTCTCCATGGAGATGCAGCAGACCACTTTGGTGGAGAGGAAGCGGAGGGGACAGCCGAGGTGGAGGCGGGGGAGATGACGGACGGCGGCGAAGACGACTTTGAAGATGAAGGCACCAGCGACATGGTGAGCAGGCCAAGTAACTATTTCCAGTCTCAGCAAGGAGTAAGTGGGGTTACTGAGTTCCTTTGTGTCTGAAGTAAATGCAAATGTGTCCAAGTCAAGTTATGTGTGTGTGTGTGTGTGTGTGTGTGTGTGTGTGTGTGTGTGTGTGTGTTAGCTGTACATCTTATTTAATAAATCACAATCTCAGGCATTTTGGGAAATACACTTATGTACTTTTCTTTTTGGTGAAGAGTTAGATGAGATGATATCACTCTCATGTCTGTGCAGTAAGTGTGAAGCTATAGCTGGGACCCAGTTATCTTAGCACAAAGACTGGAAATAAGGGACAAATTGTTGTTTTTACACTTTAGTTTTTGTACAGATTAAACAAACAAGATATAACATATTAGGGAGATTTAGAGGTGCTGGTATTCGGATTATATTACATTTGGACAGAGGCATGTATCCATTCTTTGTGCTAAGCTAAGACCAAAATGTCCAACTATTCCTTTAAAGGATAAATTGTGTCCTAGTGTGAACTACATTTATTTATCTCCTAATTTAATTAGACCCAATACACAATCAATAACTAGTGTTTCTCCTGTTACTAGAGCTGGTTGTTATAATACAATGCCTGCAAGCGATTTTTTTTTTTATGTCTGTAGTTGTTATGACCCCAAGCTGGTCTAGGGGAAAGGGGAGTAGCATAAGACTAGATAAAGAACTCAAGGAGTCATATTATTCAGATTCTCAAAGATTTATTGCCAAACATGAAGCACAGTATAATTTCAGGGAGAGCCAAGGCCAAAATAACAAACATAACAACCCTAAATAAAACTATAACCACATTTCGACAGTGTAGTGAGAGATAGACAGGAAATGCATGGAGGGAGAGAGGGGATGACATGCAGTGAATGCCATGGGTCGGACTCGAACCCATGGCACCGAGCCAATGTAGTACGCGCTCTACCAGGTGTGCCCCTGAGGCACCCCACAAAACTACAATAATGACACTAACACAAAACAAAAGGTTCCAACACTAAACTCCCTAACAAACTCTGACTTACACTGATTAAATGGATGTCATCAGGACACTTGTAAAATGTGGGACAGAGGAGGAGACATTAGTACATTGTACGTGGAAGTGCTATTCTGGGTAAAAAAAATAATCCAGTCCTTGGTTTCTTTGACATCATCGATCTTGGGTCTCTTTCCTGATAATATGAAATGATCAAAATCTAAAATGCTTTGTATCCTACATGTATGGTATTTCTCTTAAATGGGGGGAAAAAAAATCTGAAGCCCTGAATGTTAATTAATGGCTGAATAGCCTCTGACTTATGCTACTAGATGCCACCTACAGAACATTAAAACATATGGATGCTGGAAATGCCTGGAAATCCAGTCACACAACCAAATCTGTATTTTCTGATGAAGAAAGGCATGAACTATATAGATGTTTTTCTTAATGTTCCACTTACAAGAATGTATCAAAGTGATGTCTACATTCATCTCCTATTTTTTTTTTCTTGTATTGCAGATAGAGAACCACATATCAGACATTGACAACTGAGTAAGGTCAGTATTTAATCATACTATTTTGCACAATAGAATTTCTTACTTACAAGCAAACAAGCCAATCACTGTACAACATACGCTTTCAACAATTTCATTTCAAGAATGCCCAACAATTCAGACAGCAGTAACACCAACTCAAAACGATCTTCAGCTTGTTTCTATACTTTTAAGCAGAGCGAGAGTGTGAGAAACACTGCTCATCACCTTCCAGTTTAATCCCCCACTCTGTTCTTCTAAATGGACTGTCATTCTCTCCGTCTGGGAGCATATGGAAAGGCAGCTTCTCTGCAGTTATCACTGATGACTGTCTGAACAGCCACAGAGATAGAACTCTGTCTCATCCGCACTTTCCATCAAACGACATTTAAATCTCCCCTGATATTCTTTGTATGAACAAATAGCTGTGAGATTTAATTTGCCTCTTGGCTGACATTTCCTCCCCACTGTCCTCAAGTGCCCGATAACAGAAAGCTTTTTCAGCCGCTCTGAACATGATAGATTGTTAAGTTGATGGCATAATGAACTGTTTGTCCTCGGGTGGATATCTCAGTCAGTGGTTGCAGGTAATATCAGGAGCTCTTAGCATTAGTATATTTTAAATGTTAGTCACAGCCCCCATGCCTCTTCTGTTTTTCCACCCACCTAACCTGAAACTGCAGCCACCTTTTCCCCATATGTTTGCTGTGAAAGACAGTATGACAGTAACAATGAATTTTCACTGCAGTCTGTCTGTTTTTTCATATTTTTTCAAGTTGGGAGAAAGGAAGCCTACAGTACATGAAGTTGGGAGAACAGATACCAGCAACACCTTCTTGATCAAGGAGGTGTATTTGAAATAAAGGAAAGCAATGACAGCAGAAAGAAGAGATTTTCAAACCTGTTTGTTGCTTGTTTGCCTCATTAGAACATGACACTCCTGATGTGTACTTCATGAAAACGCTGGTTATGAATATTCTCCAAACTACAGCAAGATCAACTTCAAAGAGCAATCAATAACTTCCCTTCAAAGTGATTGCCGTTCTGAAAAATAAGGACAATACAGTATATTGTGTGCTTAATATATTATGGTCTGTATTGTGCATAAAAATACAATTACGTTATCAATCAGATGAACCATGAGATGCCCTCTTCTGTTGTACTGCAACTGTATGTTTGTTCTGTTTCTGTGCATTTAAAACTGTAACTGAGCCACAATGCTGGCAGAGAGCTAAATATGAATGTATGAGGAACACATTTTCTTTTACACTTGATTATGTGATTTGCTTTATTTGTACATTTTGCTGAAATGTACAGTATGTAATTTATTCACAATGTCTCCACACAGTATTGTATGCATATCATGTTTGTCATTTGTTATACACGATAAGATGCATTTTAAAATTCTGTTTACAATCTCTTTATGGTAATCAAAAGATGACTATTTTTTACTATCAGCATGTTAAAAACGTGGCTATTATGGATCGTTTGTATTCATTGCATCTGTCACAGCTATGGATGACAACAGTTTTTGAAATAAACACGTTCCTCCCCAAAAAAAAAAAAAAAGTGTTGTGGCTTTCATTTTCACAAACAACCAAAAAACATTGCAGACTGTTTCAGCTCAGTACAAAAACCTTACTTTAACTTAAGGCTTGCAAAACAACTTCAGCAATTTTTTTTTTTAGAACATCTCAATTATTTCAGTTTCAAGTCCAGTGAATAACCTTTGATGGTACAAAGGGAACTAGTAAACCACCCAAGGTTAAAAAGAGGGAATTTAAAAAAAAAAAAATTATGTAATTTCATTCATTTTGAAAACAGGGATTAACTCACAGTTTGCCTAGAGCAAGGGAAGTAAATGCAGCCTTGAAAGTTAATGCAAACAATTCCTAAAGATCTCCCAACTTTTGTTGATGACTTACAATTCCTCTGTCTGCACAAAGGCAGTGTTGGAACAGATTGTGTTATTGCACCCTCATGCATTATTAGGACAATACTATACTGCAGGAAGTACTGCTGCATATTGTTATCAGAATGATGAGAAAAGGGCAAATAACAAAGGAGGACTGACTGGTTGCTTCAGGGGTTCATCCTACAGCAAGATAATTTTGCATAATATAATTGCAAACTTACTGTGTGACTCAATACTTGCGTGACTTTTTCTCCACCCTCAAACCATTTCCAAATCAAATGACCGTAGAACAGGTGAAAAATAAGGCACAGAATAATGCTAAATGTATAAATTCTCCTCTCAAGTTTAATTATAGGATTCCCATAGATTAATCCTATTCTCTAATTGGCTATGAGAATATTCATCTAAGTTTTTTTAATGCAGTGACTTTGAAAACTACAGCCTATGAGAGGTAAATGGTGGCGAGGCAGCAACAGATGGCATTTCTAATTCACTCACTTCATTAGCACCAGATCATCATTTTCACAGGTTAAGGAGGGCCATTGGCAAGGTTGCAGGTATAATTGGTTCTATCATCACTGGATAGCAGCCAGTGAGTACAATGATCAGTCATGCAGCTTCTCTAATAAGGACAAGGTTCAGTGTGTGATGAACTGAATCAATCACCGGCCCGTGTAGCTGCTAGATGAATTATGAGTATAATAGGGGTCAGGATCTCTATAATACATCTGTGATTAGCCATAGCTGAACAAGGATGCACAACTCACAGTTTGCATTGTTTAACAGGCCTATAAGTCAAAGACAGATTGTAATGAAACAGGTTTTATGAATTACTTCTTAGGGAAAGAAAGCATAAAAAGAGCCATTTATATTTAATGTATTACACTATGAATAATTTCAAAATTGCAAGGACTGTCTTCTATCATCATCTTTGTTTGCTATGGTCAACATTGATATATTTCACTCTGACTTTAATGATACCCTAAATTTTGTCATATTTTTCATACACATTTAGGATGATAAAAATCTGTCACAGTTGGCTCATTTGCATGACACTTAAAAATATTTGTGAGGTGTGACATATATTTGTGTCCACATGCAGCACGTCACACAACTTTGTAGTAGAGGCCAAATGCCACTATTAATTATATATTAGCACTATTTCTTAATATATTTTGAACTCCGGTTTTCAGATGCCTATTCAATTTGGATCTATTAAACATACAAAACTATTAAACATTATAGTGTCATTAGTCTATTGTCAAGCTCAATTTTTACATCAACATACTCAAGAGGTCTTTAGCATTTGAACATCTGTAATTAAATGGCAACTGGATAAACTTCATCTGCTGATGAAGATTGTGTGATCTGATGAAAAACTCCAGAACAGCTACTAAATAGGCCTTGAGATGAGGTCATCTTTTCTACCCCTTATGTCTGATGTATGTAACAAGTGATCTACAAAACAGCCTAGATTACAACACTTCTTGTGTGGAAACCTAATCTAACAATTGTGATGTGAAGGCAAATTCTCCCTTTAAATCTATTTGAATAGTTTTCTGTTTTTGTTATGTTTAGTGTTAGACTTCAGGCTGTGCATGTACTTTGCAAAAAGTTAATAGTTAGTTAAAGTTAAAGTTAAATATGATCACTTATAGTGATGACTTCTCAATTATAAGCTTATAGAACTGTAGAACAGCTATTTGGTTCATCTGTTGGTCAGTTTTTTATCAGTATTGCTCAGTGGGGGGGGAGGGGGGGGCAACTTAGTTTTACAGGCACCATGACAACGCAGTTGTACATATTGTACATATTCTTTTAAAAATAAAACAGATTTATAAAACTGGTTGCTTTAGTATTGTATCCAAGGGCAGATATAGTTTCACCCTTGACAGGAGCTTATGTTAATACTTATTCTACAAAAAAAACAAAACAAAACAAAAAAGACTCACGGAGGAAAATGTACGTTTTGTGCTGCACCATGACACTTGAAATGTAAATGATAAGTTATCTACACACAATAAACAGTTGTCACATGTGTATTAGACTGTGACCTAATTTGACTTTGTGATGCAAATCATTAATTATGATCAGACGTTACAAGAGCCTCTTTTTGAAGTGACTTCTTGTTGGGAAGTCAATCAAACAATTGCAAAGACACTCTAAACCAACCACAGAGACACAGAAGGACTACAAAGAGGTATAAAATGAACAAAATCAGATGCAAAACGTCCACAAAAGCCAACGACAGAAACTAAAAACACCAACAAAAAACAAAACAAAAAAAACAAAACAATAAAGAGACACAAATACCACATTTTCAGGGGGGGGAGATTTGGCTCATGGACCACTCTAGAACTTCCTGCTCTGGTACTTTGCTCCTCTGTTTCAAATTATTCAAAACACTGACAGTGCACTGTCTGAGATATTTGACCTGAGGTCCATCTTTAATTTTAACGTTTTAATACTTTAAAATCCTTTGCGCTGACCTGTAAGAAAGCCTTAGGCAGAGTCTTTCAGTGTCCCGGATGTTGCCGTTAACGACGTCATGTAAACAGGAAGTCCAGTGCTAGAAGCGGCCAGTTCAACTCGACCGAGGCTGCAAACAGCAACAAGAAATGTGTTAACGATCTCAACAATGCTATTTTGCCTGTTAGAAAATATAACACTCCAGTTGTTGGCTGTCCCAGCTTTTGTAACTGTAGGTTGAAGACGGGTTTGAATGAGTGAGCCTCCTTTGAGCTCGGTCGATAGTAAACTTTTGCTAGGCTGCTAGTTTACGTAGCTAAAGATTGAGTTGTGTCGGCTCATTCCTCCCAAGTCTTCTGTACATTTAACTTAATGTGACAGCGGTTTGTTTTATTTGTCAAGAGACTTGATGTTGAACATCACACAGACAGTACAAACACGTAAATAGCATCATAGTCATCGTTATGGGAGACAAGGAGCTGAGTCTTATCGACAAGAATATAACAAGGTAACTAATCACAGCTTTTTGTTTTTGTTATTCCCAACTTAAATAGAGGTTGTATTACCATAATTTTAAGTCCTGATTAAAAAAAAAATTAAACATATTGTACATGAAATCTAAATATGCAAAGTGGCCTGTCACTATGAGTGAGATTGACATGAAGTAAAAAGTTGAATATTTTCCTATGAAGCATAATGGAGGAGGTCAGATTGTCAGGCAAAAAAAGACATTGGGAAACTTTGAATTTTGCAGTTCTGGGTATTTTTAGTAGACTTAACCACTAATTGACTACTCCAAAAAAAATTACAGTTTCATTGATAGAAAGAGTAATTGTTGTCTCTAAGGTTGAGGGACAGTTTCGTGCAGGTCAAAATGGTTCTGGGTATTAAGTTATGAAACTATTTTTTTCTTTTATGATGATCCTGTTGTTTCCCCTTGTTGCCTCTTGTCTAGTTTGCTGGATGTTCCCTTGACTCCCACTGTAACATCACTCAGTCTGCACTGCAATCACATCCCAAGGATCGAGGGTCTGACCTCAGCTTGGCACCTGCGGCACTTAGACCTTTCTTCCAATTGTATTTCTAAGATTGAAGGTCTAAGTTCCCTTACTTCCCTGAGAACATTAAATTTATCCTGTAACTTAATCACCAAGGTTGAAGGTGAGTCTTTAGTCACCATTTTAGTCAGATAATAAATGTTAAAACATTGTGGGAGTTCCCCAAGTAATAATTCTTCATCACTGGCTCTTGTGTTTACTCTGACGTTGCTGTAACTGCTTTATGAGCTGTAAAATCACTCAGTTGTTAATGTCCTCTCTCTGTGCCACAGGACTGAATGGCCTTGTGAACTTAACACGATTAAACTTGTCCTACAATCAGATAAATAACCTCACTGGTGAGTTCAATTCTGACTGAACAGTTTCTTTTTCTGCATTCTAATGAAAACATTAACAAGTGATTGACATGCCAATGCTGTTGATTCCTGATGTTCCCATCAGGGTTTTTGTATCTTCATGGCACGGAGTACAAGCTGAAGCACCTCAGTCTCCATAGCAACCACCTGGACCGCATTGATCAACTGCTTCAGTGCCTGCTGGGATTGCAAAGTGTAAGAGAGGTGACTTTAAGCCAGGATGGCAGAGACAACCCTGTGTGTGGGTCACCAGGTAGGTCATAAAAACTTTATTTTGGAGTACACTTTTACCTAGACCAATATATTCCCTGTAAATAACAGCCTTTTACAAATATACTGTATGGGTTCATGAGCTGATATGTAAAATAAACAAAAACAAACACATGGTTCAATCAAAAGTGCAAGGTCATTTAAAATGTCTGGTGCTGAGACTGTGAAGAATGTCAGGTTCATTGTTAAACTGCCATCTACCATGTTTTCAAGACATATCTTTGTCACAAAGATAGAGCTGCAACAATAACTATCAGTCGATTAGTCATTCGACAGAAAGTCACCAACTATCTTCACATTTGAATAATCATTTGTCAGTTTTTAAGCAGAAGTGTGAGAATTTATGGCTTCATTTGTCATTCATGATAGTAAACTGTCTATCTTTGGATTTCAGACATTTGAAGATGGCACCTTTGTCTGTGGGAAAATCATAACACAGTTTTCTACTTCTTACTTCAATTTTGCAGAAAAAAAATGTTAATCAAATAACTGATAATTGTTAGTGGCAGTCCTAGTGTACACAGAGACTACACTCACTTGCTAGTTTAATTGGTACACCTTCCTAAAATATATCTTATTTTTCTTTTGCAGGCTGAAACCTTTTTAAGACTACACCTCTACACACCATACTAGCATTCACCACCATTGATACAATAATAAGTACTTCCAGCTGAACACGCTTGGAGTTATTTATTTGTGTTGATTCAACTTTATGGTACTTTTGAAGGCATTATAATTAGCTGTTCTGTCCAGCACATGTATATCAGTGAAGGTAAACTAAATATTAGGAACAGCCCCAGGCACACAAACCACAACACTAACCTTAACTAAAATAGCTTGAACACTCATCCACCATGAAAATAGGGTTTATTGCTGGTCTGTTGTTGACCACATTCGTTTTAGCTAGGTATACCTAATAAACTGGAGGCTTAGTGTATATTAACCTCCTAGGACCTGGCGTCCACATATGTGGACCTCACATTTCGGGTTCTCTAGACCACAATACTAACTTTTTCTCAACAAGGGCCTGGTGACCACATATGAGCCATGTTCAGAAATTGAAATGAACAGTTTAGAACAGTAACAATGCAAAATGTTCAGAATGTTTTTTACTTTGTTACAGACATACGTCTTTCTGCAACTGTTAGCAGTACTTCAAATGAGCCATATTGCTCAAAGGGGCACAATTGTTCTTTCTCATTTTGTTTTTGCACTCAGGAAAATGCTGCTGTGTTCTGGCACCAAATAAATAGTTTTGCACATCATTACTCAATTGTCTCTTTATTGGTTTCTATCGAAATTTAAAACTAATGTCCTCACATCATTTTTCTCAGAAACTACATCATGTAAAAAGATAATTCTTTGTTGTTACACTCATCAGGTCCCAATCAGCCTAAATAGCAAAGAGAAATTAAAAATGCACGCCATGCAAGAGTTCGTGTCTTAGGAGGTTAAAGATTTTAGGTGTTGGACATTTGAGAAGTGTAATAATTGACATCAAAAGTATTTGATACCTGCTGATTTTTTCTCCTCTCTCTGTTTTTGATGAATCACTTACTACTCCAGGGGATAATTGTTGGATTTTGTAGAATAACTGACCATCACCATCTCCTTTATTGTCTGTAATGAATGCACAGTGAAAATCAGTGGTAGTCAAATCGACAGCCACTGATAGTAACGACTTGTAGTCTCTCTATGTGTTTTCCTGTCCCTGTTTCTTCATAATTCGATTGACAGCAGCTGTACTAATGTAAAAAATCTCTTCTGTTATGCTGAGCACCCATTATCCATATCCTCCTGTTCATGATTAATGCACTGCAGTAGTTGTTGAAAGTATCTCTTTAAATCAATGAGAGCATACTTAAAGCGTTCTTACAACCCTCGCTGTCAATATGTGTAGATACACCAATGTTAGCAGTGCTCAGTTCTCATTAAATGAACCGCATCAATAGTGAATATGTGGATAGCACACGCACAAGAGAGGCTACTCATTTAGATATGGATTATTTGATTTTATGCAACATAACCACAGTGACATTTGATGTTTTAGTCGGGCAATAGTCGGGTTTGGTTTTTTAAATGTATGTATGTGTGTGTCTGTCATGCTGCAGGTTACAGGGAGATTGTTATGCAGTCGTTGCCACAGATCTCCGTCCTGGATGGCCTGGACCGGCTGGGAAATCCATCACATCCAGGTCTAGTTAGTCCCTGTGATATCCCTGGTCTGGAGGACTATGTGGACCTCCTGCTCTCCTCAGATACAAGTCACAATGAAGCTGTAATTATTGATACCACACTACTATTAATTTAGACAATTATGTATTTTAATATAGTAACCATAATGCAGTTATTTCTTTCACTGAAGAACACACCCAGCTAATTTACAGTCATTCATATAGAGCGCAATGTAATTTAACTAAGAGGCCTGAGAGAAAGAAGTTTCACCTAAAAACAGTTACATGCCTCACAAAATGTTTTTTGAAATGTGATACAAAATGACTTTGGCATTGCATTTAATTATTCATTTAATCTTTGCTAGACTTGTTGTCCATATCTGTATATTTTGGATTTGAAAAATTCATTCACACCTTCAGAAAAAAAAGTGTGATTTTTCACTGCACAGCCTGTCCTCTCACTTTTGGAAAGTGTCATATTACTGAACAAGTATAAAGTTTAAAAGTCTGAATTGTTGGAGTATACTGTAATTTAGTGGATTTATACCAGAATAGCAAAAGTTGGGGAATCTGATCTCTTTAATAATAATAATAAGTTACTTTACATATTCATTGCACCACATGGCAATTTCCAGTTTAAATTAGCTGGAGTGGAGTGTGACACAGCCGTAGTAGGTATCCTGATGTAAGACCATGTTCTTAATCAAGTGGGGAAAAATACAATTTAAGTTTCCATTGCAGCTAAGAGGGGACGGCCCTCTCACCACACCCCGCATTGACGAGGTGCTGACCCAGTTTCGGCAGCGGATTGCCTCCGAAGCAATTACAGATGCAGCCACACAACCAGATCACCAGTGCTTCCAGCCAGTTCATTCCGCTGTGGCTCCAGCAGACCCCGTTAATGAACAACGCATCAGGAAACTGGAGCACCAGGTGTCGCAGCTCATCCAGAAGGTGCTTATTTAACACTACTGAAAGCCATTGAGTCATTTATTAAGGAACTTTTGTGTGAGGTATACACTAGGAGCGAAAGCTAAAGAGACACACAGACACTGGTTTGTTATTTCAAAGTAGAAACCAATAGCATTTGGCCTGAATGTGTAGCTAAGGCTCCTCGTTTAAAAATATAAGGCACATAATATATCACGAATAACAGTATTTTTGCATTCAAAACATTCATCTTAAAGACACACTTGTGTCTATCAGATACATCCTATGTTTGATTTATTTTTTAATAAGTTTGTATTCATCTAAACATATAATCTGTCAAATATTTATTTCATCCCCTCGCATATTATCAGCATTTCTGCAATATTTGCCCAGACCCCTGCAGGTGACAAAACCAGTGGCTCTACTCATTCCGTGGTGACGTTACGAAAAGCCAAGAGGGACACAGACCGCACGTCAGAGAGTGAGTGTGACAGCGGGAAGGAGAACAGGAGGCGCACCAGGATCCCCAAATATCGTAAGAACATAACAATGAGGACGACCAGCATGGAGATCAAAGGCAGGAGATCAGACAGGTGATTCTCTGCCCGCATACCTCTACACATGACAGTGTTTCAGCTTTCAGGTTAACTACTCTCTAGTGTGAATAATTTGTTTTGCCATCATGGTATGATTGGACTCCCTGATTTTGTTATAGTAGCTAACTCCCACCCCAGATTCCTCAGAAGTTTCTGTTAATGTTTTGAAACTCAGCTGTTTGAAGACATTTTCAGCACTGTTGGACACTATAACAAAGTCAGGGAGTGTACCTTTGAGTAATGATAATCACATTTATATACTTGCAAAAGTTTGCTGACACATAAGTGTTTATGATGTAATAATTTACAAAATCAAAAGCATCCATAACAATCAAACACAATATGTGGCAATAGATATTTTCATTTCGTACATCATGCATCAACTTAATATCATCAGGTATTTTTTATGATAGAGGAAATCCTTTTACCTCTCAGCTGAAAGGGGGTGATAAATTTTCTTCTATGAGTGATGTAGTAAACTTTCCTCCTCTATGTTAGAAATTACAACTGTCTTCTCATTCCCATGATTAATGACCATGCCTCTGTGGTCTACACCCTCATCTTACTTCATCAGCCACTGATGATGTGCTTAAGATTCAGTAATTTAACTTAAGTAAGCTCCCAACTGTCCTCATCTAAAGCAAGGTGATTTTAGAATATTACCTCCAAATTCAATTTAAAGTTGTTCAGACTTTGCTTACCTGAAAAAGTCATCTGATCTGACCTTTATTGAACCAGACATTAGCTTGAGGGGTGTTTATAATCAATTTTACAGCTGGTTCAATTTCTGTGATTTGTTTTATGTGCAGCGATCAGGAGAATCATAAACAGAGGAGTTCAAAGTCTGCTGTGGCGCCCAGGAGGAAGCCTGGTGGTGCAGGAGCTGTAGACGCAGTTGGACCAACAAGGAGTGGAGCTTTGAGAGCTGCTAAGACCTCAGGCGATGTGAAAAGGAAGTCCACCGAGGAGGAGGAAACCTACAGGGTACAGGATGGATAGGCCTATTATTTTCATTATTGGTTAAAGATTGGTTAAAGAAGCCATTTGTAAGTTCCCCAATTGCTACATAGCCAATGGCCTTTAATCTGATGATATTTTTTGATTAATTGAAACATTTAGTCTATGAAACATTGTTGTGCTGAAGGGGACATCTTCAGATGTCTTGTTTCTTCCAAAAACCCCTAAATATACAGTTTATAATGATCATTTAACATGGTGTCAGGCTTTTTGCAGCTCAGACCTGTAACAGACTTTGATGTGTAAAATCAGTCGCTCTCCCCTTTATTCTTATTAGTATTCTTTACAGGAACTCACAAAAACTTCAAAAACCTTTTGAAACATTCACAATGTTATTTAATTGTTCATCCCTTAGATCACCAAGCATTATGGTTAGAGGACAACTATAAAAATGTCAAATGTAGCAGAAATCCACTTTTCAAATTGATGCCAAAGTAATGCCAGTTTTTTGTATGTCTATGTATGTTAACTCAATGTGTGTGTGTGTGTGTGTGTGTGTGTGTGTGTGTGTGTGTGTGTGTGTGTGTGTGTGTGTGTGTGTGTGTGCGTGTGTGTGTGTGTGTGTGTGTGTGCGCGCGTGTGTGTGTTTCAGACAATTGTGGAGGAGCGTGACCAGGAAAGGGAGAGGCGTTGGAAGGCGGAGCAGGCTGTGAGGAAACTAACAGAGGAGCTAAAGTGCCTGCAGACAAGGGTCAGTGAGGAAAAAGACCTTCAGAGCATGGCCCTGCACACCACAGACCGGTAAGAGAAAAAACACAGATGTATGCACTATGCACACAAACTTCCACATGAATCGCTGCAGCGGCTCTAAAGCAGATATCATGATGAAAGGGGATAATTGACCTTGTCTCTGTGGATTTTAGTTGTCAACTGCATAATGGATTCTCATCCATTTCTACCCTCTTCATCTTTTGTATTGGCTCTCCTCAGTCCAGAGCCTGATGCCTGTCTCATTCCTGAACAATGAGTATCCAACCCACCATTATAATTCCTCACTATCATTCTTCCCTAACCTCTTATGAAATCAAGCACACATACTGGCTCATCACACCAAAACCTTTAAATATTCGTTCATCTGTCTGTGATAATAAAGCTGTTTAGTGTAAAAAAGATCATTAACCTACGCACCCATCCAGCTTATATACCTTATATTTAAATTATAGCCAGAGGCTATAATTATCTATAATTAAATATTCCTATCTCTATCCCTTCTTTCTGCACTGCATAGCTATATCAAGAGTCAGGTAACTATTTTTTGCACTGTCCTCATTTGTATCACACCCTGCTTAGATAAATCTGCATTATGATTGTAATTAGAAGCCTGGTGACAAGCATATGTCAGCAGTATTACATGAATCAATCTTAACTATCACTTTCTAATAACACTGAACACAGCTGTTACTGTTGACTCCCTCGCTCATCAGGAGACAGATGACAGAGGAATGACTCATCATGGCACATTTAAAGAGGGAGCTAATGTATATGAAGTGTTCCTACAGTTTTCTTGTTCCTTACTAGGCTAGTTTTTTCTCTTGTTTTTCTTTCCACCAGACTGCCCTATTGTAAAATCGCTTTTCTTTTCCATTCCCACTATAATTCTATTTTCTCTCCCTTAAGATAAGATTTTGATGATGGTGTAATGTCAGAATTCTTCAATTTCAAATGCTATCACATTTTTAACACTGAGCGATAAAACACAGGACAGTCAAGGGCATCACAAAATTGGTTGTAGTTCCAATTTCTATATACAGTAAAAAGAGACATTCGAAAAAAATTACTCCTGCATCTCTTGCACACTCTTATCATCATTTTCTTCCCGTGCAGACTGAAAGAATTGTTGCTAAAGGAGCGATCGGGGCACTCTGCACTACAGACTCATGTGGAGGAGCTGGAGGGGAGGTGTGAGTCCCTAACCCAGCAGCTGGAACAGGCCCGCAGCAGTGAAGAACAACGCAAGACTGCACTGCACAGACTGGAGGAAAGCATCTCCCATGGAGAGGCACTCAGGACTCGCCAGCAGGCTGAAGAGGTACAGTAGCTGGTTAAGTATACCCAAGAACACTCGCATCTCTGTTTTGATACAGACAGTGTACATTTAGTTCGGTCATTCTAGAAAAACAGAGCTTATACGTTTTTATACTGACTCTTGCAAATGAAAGCCCATCATTCTGTTACACCCTATTATCTATTGATTTTAATTATACTAGTACAGCATTCAATGATCCAGCCTTAAGATAAAAGGATTCAGCAGAGGGGGTCGATCATTGTGACAGGCTGGTATAGAACATGTGTTGACCTTCCACAGATGAAGCGGCACCAGGAGCTGGAGAACAAAGCAGCAGCTCTGAAGAGGGAGTTGGACATCCAGAGAGCCTCAGTGCGCCAGCACAAAGACAAACTGCAGCAGCTGCATGAACTGCTCGCATCCAGGGAACAAGAGCACAGGTAGATCTGGAGGATTTTATACTCATCACTAGAAGAGGATTTTTTATGATATTTGTGGTTTAATATCAACTATAAGATTTTTATATAAAATTTCTTTAGAAGTTTGCTATATCCAAATGAAATATTGTGCGAACACATGTCAGTCTCATTTATTATTTAAAGTCCTTAATGAAACACTTAACAAAGTCCTATTACAGTAAGAATTTCAGGTTATTGCTCACAAATTACAATGTGAAGACTCTTGTGCTCCAGTAGTCAGGTCAGTGTACTATGCCTGTTTGCATTGTTTTGCAGAAAACAGCTGGAGTTGCGTTTGCAGCCTAGCGGGACGGATTTCCGTGACGCTGTGGCGCAAGAAGTTGCATCAGTGGAACAGAGACAAGCTCACAGGGAGGCAGAGCTGCGGGAGAAACTGGCAGACGGCAGGAAGCAGTACGCTGCTCTGGAGGACGAGTTCCGCATGGCACTAACCATCGAGGCTGCTCGCTTCTCTGAGGTCTGCTAAAAGATGGACAACAGCCATGCAGATGGCCTGTAATTTTTCATTATATTCTCTGTACAGTCCAGCTGATAAAAGATTACTGTGTCCAGTGAAAAGTGAAATGATTGAACTGGAATTGACCCCAATCTCAATAGACTGATGGTGAAAGCTGAAATTGAATTAGGATCATTTGACTCTGGACAAGTAGTCTGTGATTGCCGCAGGAAGAAAGCTATACAAAAGGACTGGATTTGAATCAATCTGTACTTTCTCGTTATGGTTACCAATTTCATTCAGCCCCAGCACAAAATGTAATCTTATTCTTGATTGCTACTGCTTGCACAATTTTCTAGTTTAAGTCTCCAAACTTTTGACCTTTGAGAAAAGTTGAATGAGATACAGATTGCAAGCCACACCTTCACTCATGAAAACCTCACTGAAACCTTCTCTGTGAGACCTCAAAAGTGACATTGATTGATAAAATTGTCAATCTGGTAATGCTTGAACCAAAAGTCCTTCATTCTGTTTAACTGCTAGCTGCCTTATTCACATTCAGTTACACTCTGCTTTTGTAGGTGAAAGAGGCTTATGATCAGATGACTGCAGAGCTGATGGAGCTCAAGGCGACCCTCGCCCAGTCCCAGCAGAGGGAGAAAAAATCAGGCTGTCTGGTGCAGGAGCTCACAGCCATGGTCAAAGAACAGAAGAACCGCATCACTGAGCTCATCAAAGCCAAAAAAGACGCTGTAACTGATCTAAAGGTACAGCACAGGGAGATTTTTATTCCTCAAACCTCTAGGTAAATTATGAGCAAATTACTTGATTCAGGTTTGAAAAAATTCACATTATATAAGATGGAGATGACCGGTCCTGGGCATCAGTCATTGCCTTTTCAAAAACTGTTCAGCCTGCGCCTGTAGGAGACTTGACTACTTTGGGACATCATAAATACTGAACGGTCCAGCTGCCTTTCCATCTGCCAGCCATGACAGATGGCTGTTGATCATTAATACTGTCTCCATGTCTGTCCCTCTGCCAGAGCCGCCTGCATTCCTTGGAAGCAGAGGTGGAGCAGGACCGGCGTCACAGCCTGCAGCTCGAGTTGCTCAAGAAAGACAAGGCGCGACTGTTGTCTCAGCTCACAGCTCAGGAGTCAGTGATAGATGGCCTCAGGGCAGAAAGGAGGATTTGGGGCCAGGAGCTCGCTCAGCAAGGTGGGAGACGTACAGGGAGAGCACTTGTACTTTGAATCAGCTGTACAGTGCGTGGGACACAGTCAGCGAGTTTTATTTGTTTTTACGGACTGTAACTTACTTTGTAATGTATTGACCTGTAAGTCACTCTTAACATTTAGAGATTCTACATTAGAGTAGGCATTATTTGTTTGGCTTAATACTGTACTAATGTTTTATTTCATTTATATCAAGTAGAGCCTGCCATCTAGTGGTGACTTGTGAGACACACTTTCATATTTATTTACATGAAATCAAAACCGCTTTTAAAAGACATTGAAAAGGAAAATATAGTAAAGGATTAAGAATAAAGGCCTAAAAGTTATAGAACAGTTTCACAAGTTCTATCATTAAAGACATGATCTGGTTTACAATTGTATGTGTATCTCTTTGCTAGGAGCATCTTTAGCTCAGGACCGTGGGCGCCTGGAGGCCAGGATAGAGGTGCTGAGCACTGAGCTGCAGACACAGAAGAAACAGAATGAGAGGGACAACGATGCCCTCAAAATCAAAGTTAAAATCATTGATGACCAGACAGAGACCATCCGCAAACTCAAACAGGTAGGACAGCAAAAGACAAACATCCTACCAGAACCTGTCATACGTTCATGTTTGTGCGTTCTACCATGAGCATTGAGAGTTGGTGTATGTTTATGTGCATTTGTGTGTATGAATCTATCTGTCTTGTCTTATCCTGTTTTTATCTTGAGACACACTGAGGCAGTTTCTCTTCCTCCCCCCACCTTCCTGCTGTTTAGGTCTTGCAGGAGCGTGACGATCAGATCCGTAGGCTGCGTGAGGAGGCAGTCCAGGCCCAGAAGAGTTTCCAGCAGCAGCAGGAGGAGGAAACAGCACGGCAGGCTGAGCTGAGAGAGCAGCTAGAACATGTCAGCCTGCGCAAGGAAGAGCTGAAACAGCTGCTGGAGGACAGAGAGGCAGAGCTAGAGGAGGTCAAAAGAATTCACAGGCAAGGGTCCCATCACAAATACACTATACTTAGCGCAAAAAGTTCTGCCCTAGTGTTGCGTGTGTGGAAAATGAAGTGAGACAAGGATAAAAAGGTCCATTATAATCAATTTATCATTGTATTTTAAAAAGTTATTTGAAAACAACATATGAAAGTAAAATTGAATGCTGTAGTAATTTTTTAATTTTAGATGCCAACCTGACCCAAACCCTCATGGTCAAAGGCTGCTGCTGCTGCTGCTGCTGCTGCTGCTGCTGCTGCTGCTGCTGCTCAAATATTGATGTAGCAGCTACTTTCTGAAATACCACAATGTTTTCTGTTTTGTTGTCTCTATTTAGTGATTCCAGTAAGAAGTGGCAGGAGAAAGCAGACCTGCTCACTCTGTTGGAGAGCCAGGTGAAGCGTATGAAAGACAACTTTGATTCCAAGGAACGCTTGCTGCTGGAAGAAAGAGATAAAGCAACAGAAGCCCACAAGTATGCTGCAATGTCAGAGGAGAGCAAATCTCTTTTCAGCATTTCCCATCTGCTATTCTGGGCCTGCACATACTGCTGTCAGTCCACTCACATGGTCCAGGCACATCTGTGTCTCAAGGATCATGCCTACATAATCCAAACATATTCGCCTACTTTGTCTTTTTATTTTTTATTTTTTATTTTATTTTATTTTTTTTTTTTGGTAGTGGTTGAAAATTGTTGAATATGACAAATAATGGAGGTTTGGGATGCAATAAATGCAATCACAGTTGTTAAATGTCTCACCTTACGTAATATTATGTTTTGTTTGTGATTGTCTGTTCTGCAGGGCTGCAGTAGAGAAGTTGCACTGTGTGGATGATGCTTTCCGTCGACAACTTGAGTCTGTCCAGGCTTCCCATCAAGCTGAGCTGCTGCGAATGGCTAATGAAAAGCAGAAACAGACAGAGCAAGCCAATCAAAAGGTAAAATATAGACACTTTCCACAGAAATTCCCAGTTTCCCTTCAAGTTTTTTGGATTTGTGCCAGTGTATTCATATATGAGAAATGTGGAATGCCAGGTAATCATGCTCATTCTAGTATTAATGAAGGAATAGTCCGTCTGTATTAAATAGTGTACACATTCTAATTAAAATAGTCTTAATATTTGCTATGGTACAGTAATGTTATCTTCTAATGTTTTATCTGCTTCACCATGCTCAAGAGGAGCAGTTTTGAAAGTAGTTACTAATGGTTACAGGTGACCATGCTAGAGGAGAGACAGCTACACAAACATTGCATGCAAGGTCTCCGTTGCTTCACTGTTGGATTCATAATGCACTACGCTTAATGGGAAAGATTTTGTCATGGAAAGGTTTACATTCCTGACATAGCTGAGAATGTCTGGATTTGAGAAAAAAATAACATCTTGAAAACGAATACATTTAAGGAAATAGGACAAATCCTACTAATCCTAAATAATGGAGATCTGCAGTTTCGAAATGTTTTTTGACAGTTTTGTGATTAAAACAGATGATGACTTATAGAGCATGAAAATCCTGTATGAAGCAGTTTAAAGAAGTCACGTGTGTGTGCTGCAGCTGAGGTTGTCTGCATTGTGCCTGTCCTCCTCAGGTGTTTGACGTGGAGGAGGAGATGCGTCAGCTCCTGGAGGAGACAGAAACTAACAAGCGAATCATGGAAGAGAAAATGAAACGTCTCACAAGTGTACTTAAAGACTTCTAACCCATAAAATACGTCTTGTTTTGCTGCTACAGAAATGTATGAATTAAAACACTAGTGGATAGTTGTATTTATTTTTTATGACAATTACAATTACTACTTTTTATTTATTTTTTATGTTAAGTTATTGTTGTATTTCGATAAATCATGATTTATCTCATTTTTTTTCTTGAGCATATTTTTCTTTTCTTTTTTAGAACACGTAACAGAATTGGGTTTATGCAAAGGGAAAATGAGAACATCAGGTTCTGTGTTAAATAATTGTTAATCTTATGATCGATTAATATTAGTTTTACTACAATTTTTTGGTATGTGAGTATTTTGCTTTGTGAATATGCTTTCCTTGACCAGTTCAAGTAAATCATTAAAAATTTTACTCGATAATTGATGTTTTTGTAATGCACCTCTTATCACAAAAGTAAAATTAAGAAAAACAAAACATGGAAGTAACATTTTCAAATGTTAGAAACAAATTTTAATTTATTTTTTAATCACTGTCAGTATGTTGTAACTTCTGAATGTTGATGTAAAACATTATAGCACTTGCCAGGCTACGAAACCCACTTAAGGTGCCACTAAGCCTGTTAAAATTGCTAGTAGAGAACAAATGCTGACTATAAATGGCTGAAAAATACCAGTATTTGACTTCTGTTATCTTATCTTTACACTTCCTTGTGTCCAGAGGTGAGAACACAGGCAGCCAAACTCAAGAGGTGTTGGAGCAGGTAAAGGTTTTGAAGGCACAGATCTCTGAACTAGAGGACCAAGAGAAAGAGCTGGACAACCAGACACACAAAAAGTAGAAATGCTCATTATAATCAAAATTCTGATGCTAAGTCCTCCTTGACCTCTGAGCTGTACTTACTACGAGTGGCAAGTATTTTTATTTTATCTATTTTTGATATTTATTTATTTAATGTTATTTTTCATCATGCAAACATTCCTTTTATGTTTATTTTGTTGGCGGACACGGGCTTCAATACAGATTTCGGATTTAGGAGCGATTGATCAGTCAGTTGATGTGGTGTGCGGTGGAACAAGGAGAGGGCGGGGTCGAATTTGGACTGAGGCGGGGCTTCACTGACAGGGAGCGCTTGACAGAGCGGGACAAGGGTTGTCTTGGCAACTGTAACATAACGTAACGTCCGTTCATTTAAAAACCCACAGGTACCTGCCGTCGTCCCATTGAGATAACAGAGACGGTACCTGAATGGAAAGAAATGTCCGTTATTTGAGGTTAAACATTATTAAAAAATAAGTTAAACATTTAGAAAGAAGATGGAGTTTGAGACGACGGAGACCATACGCTCGACACCGAGTCGACACGAGAAAAGTTTGGGGCTCCTCACAATGAAGTTTGTCAGTCTGCTACAAGAAGCTAAGGATGGCGTCCTTGATTTGAAAGTGGTCAGTGAAACAACGTCGATAACCCCAATGTTGTTGTTTGAGGGTTGTTATTGGGGTTTTGTTAATTGGTGTTTCGGAAGTGCCACCTTCTGTGAACAAAGGGCTGTCAGCCCAACCGGGGCCAGTCAGGTGCATTGATTTGTTTTAACAGGTGGACTAGCTAGCCGCCATTAACCAGGCCTCCTCGTCTCTATTTACTTTTGAGGTACTAGCATTTCCATGTTATCCTCTTTTTTTTTACTCCACTACATTTATCTGATAGTTGTACTTTTTCAGATTAACGTTTTACATTTGAAAACATATATTAAACTTGTGAAATAAAATGCCCTGTTAAATATTGAGTTTCGAGCAGTTTCGGCTTGTAACCTGTGTCTCCTCTAAACTCCTCACATGGTTTCATTTAAATAACTGTTCTTGGCACAAAGAAGTAAAACTCTACTATATTTAGCGAAAAAAAAGGAAAGGTCCCCAAAATCCATACAGCTTTAGTTGTAAAACTTTTTTCTACTATTCTCTTGTATTAACCATATTACAACCCCTCAGTTTTACATTATGACCCTTTGAAGGGGTTAGAACCACTTCACTAAATTACTAAACTGTAAATAGCGTAGAAAGATCAGATCTATGTTGTTACCCTCTGGGAAGACCAGTTATAGCTGTAACAATTTGTCAATTAAAAAGTTTAATGGTTAGTATAATTTTTTTTAAAGAAATGAATAACAAATATTCTAGTTCCAGCTTCTCCAATGGGTTTTTGCAGAACAAGACATTTGAAAATATCACCTTGGACACCTTGAACAGGGATAAACGTTTTTCACTGTTTCATGAGGTTTTAAAAAATGAAAAAAATTGAGAAGATGATTGACAGATTCATTTATAATGAAATAGTTGTTAGTTGCAGCCCTAATGCCAGTGAGATGTGCCAACAAGCAACATTTTCTTTGAAAGTTTCCTTCCTGCCATCGCTCAGATTATTCTGTTTTCTTGTGGCTGTTTGCTAACAGCTACTTTTAAGCTCTAGAAATGAAGCATAAATGGTGATGTTTTTTAAAAACCCTTTCCTCAAATATTAAGTTGAAATTTTGAACCATCTACCCAGCAGCCCTTAGTATTTTGATAGGTGGGTGTATCTTTGCCAGACCAACCTGAGATGAGAAAAAATCTACCATCTTTTTTCACTGAAAATAAGTTTTCCCTCTTTCCTTGCGCGCCAAAGCTGAGTAATGTTTACACAGCAGGCTTCTCGGACGATTTCCCTCCTCCTCCGTCCTCTGCTATTGTATAACTGTCCTCTCCTGCCAAGGGGTTTGACTTGTTGTTTGTGCAGCTTAATTTGAAAAATTGTTCATTTGTTGGCTTTGCTGAAGTCTCTTTTTTTTTCATTCCATGCAGTCTTCGCTGCATAAATTTCCTGTTTATTGCCAATGCCTGTTAAAAGTGTCTTTGATGTGCCTTGTCAACGAGGATTCACATTAAGCTACCACTGAGTAAGAGCCTTTATGGAAATGTCTGTCTTAACAGGCTGCAGACAGCTTGGCAGTGAAGCAGAAGAGGAGGATATATGACATCACTAATGTCCTGGAAGGTGTGGGGCTGATTGAGAAGAAAAACAAGAATATTATCCAGTGGAGGTTTGAAAACACAAGTCACTGCTATTTTCAAATGTTAGAAACAAATTTTAATTTATTTTTTAATCACTGTCAGTATGTTGTAACTTCTGAATGTTGATGTAAAACATTATAGCACTTGCCAGGCTACGAAACCCACTTAAGGTGCCACTAAGCCTGTTAAAATTGCTAGTAGAGAACAAATGCTGACTATAAATGGCTGAAAAATACCAGTATTTGACTTCTGTTATCTTATCTTTACACTTCCTTGTGTCCAGAGGTGAGAACACAGGCAGCCAAACTCAAGAGGTGTTGGAGCAGGTAAAGGTTTTGAAGGCACAGATCTCTGAACTAGAGGGCCAAGAGAAAGAGCTGGACAACCAGAAGGCCTGGCTGGAGGACAACATCAAACACCTAAACCAGAATCCCATCACCAGCACATATCCTTGTTTTACTTTTTTGTTCAATTTAGGTCAGTGTTATCTTAACTCCTTCTTTTCTGTACTGAGAGCACAAACTTGTTTGTGCTAAGATTTATTAACATTTCACATTAAGGCAAGTTAAAACACCCCAGTACCTACTTTGTAACATAACCTAAAAATAATGTACTGTTTTACTGATCACATTAAGTGTTCAAAACATCTACTACTGAGACTTGATTTGTGATGTCATTCCAGTTAAATGTCACTTGGTGTCATTTGTATTTGCGATTCTTTTTTTCTCTCTTTACTGTTGGTAATTCAACTCCTTTTTGGGTGCCATTTATTCATTTCAGAGGGAAAAAAATCCCCTCTTAATCCTTTTAACATTATTTGCTTATTGAACAGAAAATGCTATAAAGGGAGGATTATAGATATGAATGCTATTGTCACTGTCTTGTGAAATCACAGCCAGGCTAATCCCAATGTGTACAAAGCTCACAGTCTTGTTTTTCCAGTTTATCGAGTTCAATTTGCTCCCATAAGTAACCCTGTTCATATTTCCTTAACACTTCTTTACTTATAAATTTGTTACGCATGAAGACATTTGCAGTGCCTTCAGCGGAGACACTCTTCTTGCTGTCATGGCTCCTGCTGGAACGCAACTGGAGGTTCCATTACCTGAAATAGTTGGTCATTTCTTAAAATATTTCTTTATTGATTTGGATGTTCGTGTGGTGTGTGAAGTCTAACTGGAATTACAAAAACAAGTTTGCGAATGAAGCACAGAGTCATCAACACATATGGCTGGTTATTCTGCACAGAGGTGTGTATCTTGCATTCATACGATAAGCATTGTCGTATAAATGACTACACTTGTTTCCTGTAAAGAAATTAACCTTGCAATAGCTGACTTTTGGCCCTTATAGAAACAAGCTGTGAACACAGCACTGACAAATTATCACCTTTGCAGATGTTAGGGCAAAGTTGTTAGAAAAATGTTGCTCATTTTACACAATATTCACCACATTTTAGATCTATTTTTAGTTTCCTTCAACTCCTGCAGGAAATATCTTTGGCTGCTAAATGATCCAGTCTGTTCAACAGCTAGTCAATAAATGTCTATCATTTGGTGCTGAGCAGGAAGTGTTCAGTGGCTTTTTCGCTGAAAACAGGTTCCTGCTGTAAAAGTTATGCTATAATACCGGTGAGAGTGAATCAAAACAGTAGTCCAAAGTGGTTTACAAAGGCATGATCATAATCTTACAAACATGTTGTGGCTTTACAGGGCCAGAGTGGTCAGAAGAAGTACCAGGTGAACCTACGTAGCCACTTGGCTCCAATCCAGGTCATGCTCATCAACAGGGATTCAGACTCCACAATACCTGTGGTCTTCCCTGTGCCGCCCACTGATGACATCTGTCTGATGCCATCTCCACCCAGCACGCCTGCTAGCCTGCAGAGGCTCCCCCTCTCAACATCCATCTACTCCACCTCCAACACCATCTCCTCCTACTGCAGCCAGGACTCTCTCTGCTCAGACCACCAGATGGTGCTGCCAGAACATGATGAAGTGCTGACGCCTTCGTCTACCCCCCCTGATGTGCAGATGGGTAAGGACAGGAACTTTGATATTTGAGCATTTAATGCTTTTTATATACAAATTCGACTTTTAAAGACTTTTCTTAGGCTGTGATGAACGAAATTTATAAGACAAAAGTTTGACTTCACACAAAGAAATATTTATATACACAGTAGAAGTTTAAAACATAATAACAAAAACAATTCACAGCTTCAGTAGCCTCTAAAGTAAGAAGCTAATTGCATTATAACCCCAAAGTGCTGTCATCTTGGGGCAGTTTCATTTTCCCTCCATCTCTACATTTCCATCATGATTTAGCTTAAATAATATCCTCAATCTCATGAGTCTGGAGATGTTAAATAACCCCCCCCCCCAACTGTAGCTGCAAGTCCTTTAGTCAATATCACTTTAGGTTTGAGTCACTTAACAAGTGGTGTTGGGTGTCCACAGTGACGCTGGCTGAATGCACCAGGTGTTTCAGTTAAGTGACAGTAGAAATGGTGTAGAGAAAATCCCACTAGTGTAGACTTGCGTACCAAATGCCACTGGCATCTCCAATAAAAACATGCCTATTGGACATATACACTCACTTACCACATTATTAGGAATACCTTGCTAAAACTTATGCAGTCAAATGCAAGAGCCCTGCAATAAGTCCTACTTTATAGAGTTAAGGAAACAGTTTGTGGTGTTGATTCAACTGTATAGTGATCTTAGAAACAGTAGTAGTTTGTGGTGCTGTTGAATTACCCAATAACTGAGTCATATTTTCTATTTCCCGCTTTCATTTTTACTTTAAATGACCTACACAGTAGCTACATGGCCCATGTTACCATTAACAGCTGGTAATTTACTAGTCTTGCAGTAAAAGAGGTAGAAGACGTTATACCTCAATGATTCTTATTGGTACATTGACTTAAGAGACCTCTTGCAATTCCCAGTATAGCTTTATTTAACTTGACCCTAAGCAGTGGGTTATGAGCCAGAATAAGTTAAAACACTCATGGGTGTGCAGGCCCTTTAAAACCATCACAAACAGCTGCAAGAGGTCAAACAACAACTAATTAATACTAGGTTTGTAAAATGATTGCTTGGTTGTGTCAGTTAGGGTGATGATGTCACAAGCCTAATCTCTCTGTAAAAATTGAACTATCAACACGCAGTGCTTTCAACGGCACATGCTGCTGTCCTTTTTTTTTTTTTAAGTAAAGCTACTCTTAGACTTTCTAAACATCAGAGGAGGTCCTGGTTGTTGATCTCTATTGCACAATACTGAGAGGAAAATGTTTTTCTACAAGTGTAGACTAACTATTAAAAACACCTGTCAGTTACAACCAATATAATGCAACAACACTGTAAACTACAAATAACCACAAATGTAAATCACCCCTCTTAAACAGTTTCAACAAAAACTGAACATTAAAACCGTCTATTATTATATATATACTGCTTCTTTTTTTTTTTTTTATCTTTGTGCAGTAATGCAATTACTGGCAGAGATGGTTTTTTCAAAACTCTGAGTTGTATTCAGTAACGCTCCCATGTCCAAGAACTGAAAGTAATGCATTGCTGAGCTCCGTTGTCAGGAACTCAAACCCTGAAGACAAACAAAGAGAATACTGGCATTGCGAAACGAATCGTCGTCATCATGAAGTGGGTTTATTATTTCTTTAAAAGGCAATTGACTCAATATCAGATGACAGAGCACCCTCACAGGCAAGAACAGGAAACGTTTTTAAAAGGCCAATGCTTGCATCCATAATACTATGTGATCATAATGTAATTTAAAGGCAAAACCAAAAGCACTGTGTCACTCATAATGGTTTGTCTGTCTCAAGCATGTTTAAAATCTCAGAAGTTGATTTTCATAATGCAGTTAAATAAACCAAAACCAATGGCCAGACCATAAGAAATCAATTTAAAAATCCATGCCGTAAAATTTTTAGGAAACTCCCACAACAGCTCTCGTGGGAAGAAAGCAAAAACATTCTGCAAAAACATTCTGGGCTAACATAATTCAAAAGTTCACAAGGGTTTTGTCTGTAACAGTTTTACACTGAGAGAGAAGGGAACTGTGATCTACTTGCATTAAAAATGAAAGTGGAAAAATATAAACATATTATCTATGTAAACCTGAAACTGCATCTCCGAATACCCACATGATATTTTGGGAAGACACTAAACACTGGTATTTTGTGTGTAGCAGACTTCCAGTATGTGTGAAAGACTAACCACTTCCTCAACTGGATCTAGGTTTATAAGAAAATGATGAGTAAGTTTTTCATAGGCACTGTAAGCATAGATAAAACTGGACAATGTGCAAACAGATATTTCTTTGCATTGTTAAAGTGAAAGTCAGTTGGATCTTCCTTCCTTTATGAGGAATTGTCATTACAGTGACACAGTAGACATTTACAAAATGATCTTTACTGTTAAATAACTCAACATATAGCGTGTTTACTCAGTGGCTTGCCACAAAATAGCCGGAGTGTCGAGATGTTTTTGAGGGGATTTACTTTTAAACAGAGGCAGGTAAAAATAACAGTTTGGATCTATACGAGGTTATGTAGTGACTCATTAGCAATAAGCTAATTTCTTTAAGTCTTTTAAGCGACTTCGTGCTTCACTATTTCTGGGATAGTGACCTGTCTTCTTCTAATTTGTCTAGGTCCAGGTAATTGAATCATGTAATGTTGCTGGTTTTATTTGTTAAAAGGAGCTTCACTGTATAGATAAGTATTCAGTTTGCACCGGCCATGCTCCCTGCAGAGTGTCAGCCAGTAGCAGTGTTGGGGCAGCAGCAGATGGACCTGGCGGACCCAGAGTTCCAGTCTGTGCTGGACGTGAGCAGCCTGCTGAAGCTCAACGCTGCTGGGGACCACATGAAGGACGACAGAGAGGGTAAAGGGATGAGGGAGATGGGGATGTGAACAGAGTTTATTCTGTAATTGAATGCAGCAGTGAGGCTTCGGGGAGACTTGATGTTTGTTTCACAGTTGTTTCAGTTATGTTCTGTAAAGGCTTTAAGATCTAAGCCTGCTTTTATTCAGTTTATTGATTCCTAGCTTTAGGATTAGGCTGAATTATATACCTATATTTTAGTAGACTACTTACTGTTAAACAGAAACATGTTTTTAATACTCTTGCAGGAGCTGTTGACCTGATTGATGAGCTAATGTCTACTGATGGTAAGAATTGCAAGACCTGGAATAAGTAACTTCATAAATGGAAAAACTGTGTCTTTATTTACTAACTGTTACAGTGTACAACCCAACTAGCAAGCCTGTTTCACTTCTGTTACACCCAGCATCACTGGTGGGTGTGGCCAGAAATGTGCTCTGTTACATCTTTAACCGCACCCAGCAGTGATTTCCTAAGGTCCTGGAGTCTGCCTGTACATCACTGCAACCAGGTGTAAAGTTAACTAGCAAAAACAAGATTTTCAGGTGGTTAAACTTACTCTGTAAATAGATAATGTACACTAATGACATTGGCAGGTTAATATTTGTCATTTTCAGCATCTTAATTTAGCATGTTAGCATGTTAACATTTGGCAGAGACAAAAGTTTCACACTGCAGATTTATAAATGTCTGTACAAAACTTGCTAATCAAGTCAAAAGATGTTGAGATATTTCACAGGATATGTGAACACTTTGACTTGTTGGTGGTGCCAGAGGAAAGGCCAGGGATCACCAAAGTCATTAGGAATCTTCCTCTCACCATGGATATGGGAACCAAATGTCACAGCAATCCATCCAACAGTTGTCGAGATGTTTCGATCTGAACAAGAATGTGTGACTGACCAGTGTTACGATCCCCTGGGCTATGACGCTTTGCAAAGCTTAGAATATACCTGGGTCTGCCTGTCTTTGTCTTACTAATGTTTTATAGTAATCTCGTTGTTGCTCCTCTCTCCTCGTGCAGGTATAGATTACAGCTTCAACCTGGATGACAATGAGGGGGTCTGTGACCTGTTTGATGTCCAGATACTCAATTACTGATGGCAGACAATGTGCTCTTCTCTGCAGTCATACAATGTCTGTAAAGACACTTCAAACCTTTCCCATTTTGTTAGAGTTGCACAGCTGACTTTAACTTTAACATTCCATTGTTATTTATCTTTAAAAACAAACAACCTTTTACACACAAGACTTCACTGCTCTGCACCAGACTTCTTCAGTGTACTATACTGGCCGTTTGCCCTCAGCCAACATTAAACAAAGTGCCTGAATTAATTAACCATAAGATATTTACATAGCCAGGAGTCATTGTGTCTCCGTTGGGTCTTTAACTGGGTGGTTATCTGCAACATTCCACAGAAATGAGTTGCCTTACTGGAAGAAAACCAGGACAAATCCTTCAGCCTTCTGCTGCTTATTTACATGTAAATTTGTATTTTTCCACATCTAGTGGAAAGCCTGAGACTTGAAGACAACTGCTTTATTTTTTGTAGTTTATCAACATTGGGACTGTGACAGCATTTTACTTTAGGTGATATTTACAGTAACTCATACAGTATTAGCTTTTTTTCTTACATTTAATACAGGGTTGATGATCTAGTTCAGGGTATTTAAGTTAGTAACTTTGTTTGCATGGAAACCATATTCTGTAAAAAGCTAACAAATTTCATAGTTATATTTCATGAAATGGCATATTGTATTTAATGAGTGAATGTTTGGTTACGTTTTGTAACAGTGTTCTCATGTGGAAAATGCCAGAAAGTTTTCTTTTCTATTGTGACACTGCCATTTTAGGCCTCTGAGTTTTTGTTTTAAAAAATTCTTAGAATTACATTTATATATTTGAACAAGTAATACCTTTTACTTAATTTGATAAACAATTCTTGGTTCTCGTTTGTTGAAAATGAAGCTGGTTGAATGCCGTAATTAAGGAATTGAATTAGCTATATTTCTTATCTGAAATAATAAATAAGAGCCTTGAGTGGCATTTTTGTATATTTATAGTTTTTTTTTTGTTTTTTTTTTTATCACAGGAAGCCATGTTTATGTTACATTTTGTTGTTTCTTTGCACATTTTTGAAAGTTTTTTTCAATAAACAGTACACTTTTGTTGTAAGTAATAGTCATAGTTTGATTTGAAAATGTGAAATGAGAGGAGTCATTTCAACATGTACTCAGTTTTTCTTATGTGAGACTTATTTGTTTGTGACTTGTCATGTTTGTCTTCAGTCACACAGAAGGCCGTGTTTATCACACTGAACAGTTTGATCCTGAGGTTGAAACTCTTTTGGTAAAGTGTTTTGGTCTGTTAACAGATGGTAAACCTCAGTTAAATGGTTTCCACATCAAACAGTACAAGCGCCAGAGCATGACCAGCAGCATGACTTTATAAAGTATCACTTGATCCTTACCAGCTGGGAAGAAAGCTAAAAAAAATAAAAATAAAAACAAACACAATGAACATTGAAACAAAAATGTGAATGGAGAATTTCTGATATTCTAACATTCAGTGAATGCTGTTTGTCTGAGAGATGAACATGACAACCACAGCATGCATAACACGATAGTACTATTTAAACTATGTAGTGCAGTGGCGATTGCTCTAAGACTGCAAGGGAAGCTCAGCTTCCCCTAAAATGTCAACAAAATAAGTGGTCAAATATGTTCTGTTGTGTGAACATTTCATTGACTAAATATGCGCTAGAACACGTTCTTCTTTGTTCAGAATCAGCTACTTATCACAGGTAACCGACACGACTTCTCCTCATTCATCCCTGCAGCGCCACAGAGCTTTACACAGTGTAGACGCCGAGCGTCTACTGACTTCACTGGGGAAGCAGAGAGTGGGTTGTTCCACTGTAGCGAAACTAGACGGTGATTGGATAAATGCTGGGCTTTGTCCCGCCCATCGGACGCTCAGCGTCTCTGGGGGTCTATGGGACAGTGGGCTGGCCCGGACGCTCGGCTTCTGCATGATGATTGGATGATCTGTCTGAGGCTGAGTCCGTTTTTGATTGACAGCGAAATGAGCGAATCAGCGATCTTGAAGTATAAGCACCCACCGGAGCATTTTTCAAGTTTTTCATTCCGTTGTTCGGAGTTGATCTGGAGACGTTACTGATCCTCAGCGACTTTGTCTTTGTTAAAAACGACTAGCGTTGTGTTTGGCGACTCTCTTCTGTCACTCTGCGAATTTACATATAAATAAACGGACACATTTTATGATGTAGGCCGAAAATGAGCTTCCCCTCCTTATAAGACCAGCAGCCGCCACTGATGTAGTGTGGTATTTATGTCTAGCTTACAATTGGAGACTGTTTTTGAACCAGTGGATGTTGTAACTGGTTTGCAAAGGAGAACACTGACCTTTTTATCTAAATAGGTCCAGACTGCTAATACTGGAATTTGTGTGCACTATTAAATGTTTGAAAATATGCAACCCTCCCTCTCTGCCCAGTCACACAAATTGATGCTTTCTTTCCAGATTAAATCAGTGTTAAAGGAAAACATGTGTAATAACATTTGCAACAATGAAGAGAATTAAGAGATGAACTTTTCAACATTTCTTCATAAACTCACAAAGAGCCTAGTAAAAATTGTTTTCTGTTGAGCAGCTTGGCAGTCCACTCAGAGAAAAACAGTGAAGTGTACATGTGTGTTTCAGATGTTCTGAGGAAACCAAGAAACAACAAAGCTGTTTCCCATATGAAAGGAATGAAGATTTGGCACACATTTTGAACAACACCAACAGTGGGGAAAAAAGCATTTGTTATCACTTCATTTTCAGGCAATCATGGTCCCTTTGCACAGTTAGTTGCAGTTAAAACAAGTAAGGCATCATTTAAAATAAATTCCATTTCAAAGTTGTTCTACAAAAGGGCAAAGGTCAAGTTACCTATTCCCTTTGTAGCTGTTTTGTGTTTCGTGTATTAACCTTATTTGCACTTTGTACTGTGTTGGAGTTAAATGTGTCTTGTGAAATCACAGATCCATTACTTCATCTCTAGCTTGTGAGTTATTGTGCAAATGGCCATGTTGATTATGTGGAACGTTTTCTGTTGAATAGGTTAAAAGGTCCAGTTCTTGGCACACTAGCCAGCAACTAGTGGCTCTACGGTCAATTGATCCAACAGTTTGTTCTTAACTGAAATATTTCAACATCTGCTGGATGGATTGTCATTAAATCTGGTACGGACATTCATGATATCCCTCAGGATGAATTATAATAGCTTTGGTGATACTGATTTTTCCTCTTGTGCCATCACCAGTCAAAATTATTCTTTATGACAAAATACCTGCAAATCTATTATCTCCGTCAGCCTCAGCTGTACTTTGCGCTTAGTGCTTATTAGCAGATGCTCGCATGCTAACACATTACACTACAATGGTGAATATGGTACTCTGGTGCATTTCAGCGTGCTGCTAGCATTTAGCTCCAGGCACCCTGTTCACAATATAGCCTCATAGAGTCTTGTTAGCCCATATACTAGTGGGTGGTGGTCATTGTCGCTTGACAAGACCTTCGGCCGTCGTCTTTATAATACAAGAGATTATAATACGCTCTTTGAGCAGTGCTACGCTACGTCTTCTGGTCAGATTGGAGGCTACAGTGAGTCGGTACCGTTAAGTGACGAGACGGGCCGGGGGCTAGCTTGTTAGCATGCTAACTTCGGTAGAAGAAAAAGAGTTATGGAGACAGCACTTGGCGAGTAAAGGATAGAGGCTTGATGCTGAACTCACAACGTGTCTTCCAGGCTGGTTATGATGTAAATGCTAACATTGGCTATGTAGCAATAGCAAAATTTATAAATAGCTCCTCAATCCAGCGAGGGATAGTTTCGATTCTCTAGACTATCTTTCTTTTTTTTTTTTGTTATTTCATTTAAAGTTTGTGTTAAAGCTCAAAAAGTTTATTGTCATATCAACTAAAAAAAAGTACACTCACTACAATATCACTCACTTCACAGAAAGATATATAATTTTATTAGTTGCTACAGTAACAAAGAAGTCATTTAAACAAATACATGTTACTCAAACCCATTTTTTATAAAACTAGAGGAAGAAAAGACTTAAGAAAACAACCTCCTGTTTTTGATGTACTCATTTCAACCTACTTCCACTGCTGCTGTCTCAACAGCTATCTACACAGTAACTGCATAGCTCTTATACTATGCTAAATAAGTGATACATACAGACATCATTCACTCTGGCATACTAGTGTTAACTCATATAGAAAATGTGTTTGTTGCTTGAGATGCACTGTGGGAGTTAAATGATATGTCCATCCCTCCTTCTTCTGCAGGGTTTTCCCTCCTCCTCTTTCTTCTCTTCTCGCCAAACTTCTTGGCCATTTTGGTCATGCGCTGCCTGAAGGAAGACCCCATGAAGGCGTAGAGGATCGGGTTGAGGCAGCAGTGAGTGAGGGCCAGGCTCTCCGTCACCTGAGCAGCCTTATCCAGCACTTTACTCGTCCCACAGTGGGTCACTAAAGCGTAGACCGAGTCCATCATTCGATAGAGCTTCAAGACATTATAAGGCAGCTGTGTGACCACAAACACTCCCACCACTATTAGGAGAACACGCAGGGCTTTCCACTTCTTGCCTCTGCTTTCAACAGGGAGGCCCTTCAGCGCTCGGCCCACGCTCCAGTAACAGATCACCATAACCAGGAGAGGAAGCAAGAATCCCAGCAGCACCTCAGCTATCTCCAGTGCAGCTTTACCTCCTCTAGCCATGGATGGAGGGTAGACAGCCAGGCAGATGTTCCTATTAGATGCCCACCTCACTTCTGAGAGTATTAAATCAGGCAGACCAAGCATGAAAGCTGTTGCCCAGACAACTAAACACACCTTCCAACAGTGTCTCCTGCTGAACGCCCTCTGCAGCCAACCTCTTTGTTCTCTACCTTGCACCCTGGCCAATGCTAAGTAACGATCCAGGCTGATGCAGGCCAGCAGCAGCATGCAGCAGGTGAAGTTGACCGTGTAACAGGCTGACATGATCTTACAGATGACCTGACCCAGCTCCCATCCCCTTGCAGCATCAGCAGCCCAGAAAGGCAGTGTGAAGAGCAGGAGCAGGTCAGCCACAGCCAGGTGGCTCAGGAAAGCGTCTGTCATGGTCTTCAGGCGTTTGTGGTAGGCGTACACGGTCACGACCAAGGCGTTTCCTGCCAGTCCCACCACCAGACACACCGTGTACATGATGGGGAGGAAGAGGGCAGCAAAGGAACGGATGTCAGCCTTCTCACACAGGGCAGGGTAGTCATCATAGCTGAAGTTGAAGCTGATGTTTTCATGGTAATAGTAGTCGTCCTCCTCCAAGACATCCATGTTAATCTGATAAAGCAGTGAGGAACAATGTACATACCTAGAGTTACCATGGTGGTAAGTAAGTACATGTACTTAATTACTTTACTTAAAGTCACAGTGAAATGTAGCAGGTTACGGAGCTCCACACCTCTTACAATGATATTACTAGCTACACACACTGACTAATGATCGGCCGGTGTTATAGAGAGCTTAAGTGAAACCTGACCTCCCAGGTCCAGGTTCTCTGAAGTCTCTTGTATGTTGTTGGTCATCATCCTTGGAGGAGGTATGCACTGTACTGAGTGGCCCTCTAGTTGTGCCTTATTAAGATCGGCCATAGTGTTCTGACCTGAACTCTTCCTTTCTGTTGTAGTGCTCATTCTGCCTCTGTACTAAAGAGAGGCTTGTATAAACTACCAAATTCCCCTAGAGATTCCCTGATGGGATTTCTCCTCTGCATAAATGAATACACCCATCACTGATTGTTAAACAAATTTAGAGGTTAAACACAGTGGTGGAAAGAAACTAATTACATTTGCTCAAGGACTTTATTTAGGAACACTTTTGAAGTATTTCACTTTAGTTCCACTTTATGCTCATTTATACTACATTTCAGAGGTGTGTTCTTTTTTTCACTACATTTTCCTTTACATTTACATTTTGACAGCTATAAATTACATTGAGTACCTCTTGAGTGCTCTGCTTTTTCCTGTTTCTGGGAAATACTCTTTTTTTCTTTCATTTTTTATTCCATTGCTTGAGAAATACCACAGTTCCTTTCTTCTGACTGATATTGTTCAAATCTTATACCTAAAAATACAATGATAAAAGTTCTACTTTGAAAATGTCACATGCAAAAGTACTATTAGTAAATGTATCTAAAACATAGTGCCCATTATTCAGAAAAATGTCCAAGAATTGCATTATTGAATTATTATTAATGATACTAATAATAATGTTTGGGGTTGAGTTCATTTTGCCTATTTCATACACTGTTCGGTAGTTTAATCTATTACAAGTATATTATTTCATAAACTCACCATGGATTTTGTGTGTAAAATATTAATCTACAAAGTAACTAGTAACTATAGCTGTTAAATGAAGGTAGTGGAGTAAAAAAGTGCAATATTTACTTATTTATTATAGTGAAATAGAAGCATAAAGTAGCACGAAATGGAAACAGTCAACTAAAGTAGAAGCGGACTTCAGTAGAACCACAGTACAGTTACAGTTAAAGTAGCTCCATGACTATGCAATGAAGTGAATTATATGAATTAAAGAAACAATCAGAGGCAGTTTATGTTGAATTACTGTAAGCAGATATTTGTAGAGGTGGTGAAGCAGATTAACAAAAACGCAGTTCACAACGGAGCTGAAACCAAAACACATGATTAAAACAGAGATATGTAGCGTTACAGAGGTGTGGGCGATCTGCATGTTTTGTTTGATAGATACTCACGGCGTTTCATTCAATATTCAATATCTGTGCCGTCTATTTACCCGATGTACAGTGAGCTCCACTCAGTTTGTGTTTGCTCTGCGCAGTAGAGGATTCGTTTGATTTCACTCTCGCGCAGCATAAGTGGGCGTGAATTCACGTAAGAACCGGCTTCATCTGCGCTTGATGTGAAGATGCAATGATCACAGCGAAGGAAGAAATGAGTCATTTCAAAGAGCGGGAAAAATGCAAGGGAGCCCATTACAATGGAAACACTGATGTTGCAGCTTAACAGCTGCAACATCAGTGATGCTTGCATTAATGCATCAAAAATATATTTAATTATATATTATTTCAAATGAGCCATACTTTTAAATTATATATTGGTGTTAATACTTTTATGCTTTTGATTTTTACTTGTAGCAGAGCTGCACTGTGATATTGTTAGCTTTACTAAAGGGAAAGATCTTTCTGCACCACTGATGGAATCCACTGCACTGAGCAAGTTCATTCTGAGCCTGTGAAGTTTTATTTTTTAGTTGGAAATCTGAATTTTTCTTTCTGTATTACAAACAACAAAATGGCCTCACACTCCCATCTCGCATAAAGCCATGATTTATCCCTCTATAAACACATTTAAAACACAGCATAAATAAACCAATTCTGACAGTGAAAACATTCTGGTCAAATAGTCACTACCACACAAGTTGTGTTTTCCTGTTATTATTTGTTTGCATTTAAATATACTGGGAAGACTAGATCAGGATAAATCAGATTCAATCCAATTTAAAATTAAAAATCACGAATACTGTGCATCCTCAAGTTTACGTTGTAATTCACACTATGTTGCAGGGTTACTAGCAACAGTATTTGGCTGTGAACACGCCCAATTATCAAGTCAGAAACCAGTCTTACCGTTAGTCACAGCTTTGATTCTCTGGTGACAGTTCAGTTGCAAATCCAGCTGAGTCTTGTTGCTCCACACTCTTTAAACACACTTTGAGGAAGGATGACTCAGACAGAGAGAGAGAAGTCAAGTGACAGGAGACAGAAACCAAGTAGGAATTAAATCAGCTGTTCAAGGTGTTTATTGAGGAAACAATTTTTTTTGTTTTATGAACATGCATGAACTTGTTTAAACTGAGACAAAAGCATGTGTGTTAACAGCATAGCAACACCAGAGATACAACACAAACAATAAAGCATTGCACCTTACATGAAATACAATAACTTTTTAGTCTAGTTTTAGAAAATGAAAGCATTGAGAGATGTTTAGCTTAGCAGTGAAGAAAGAAAACAGGCAGAAATATCCAAAATGACAAATTGCATCTTAAATATTAAGCATCAAGTCATTGCTCAGTATTAAAGGACACAATTCTGCCACTAAAAACATACATGAGGTGTATTAACTGTATTTTATCTTGCATGCACATCCACAGTATTCATAACTACCCCTCCGCTCAAACCACAAGGACTGTGTCAAATTACCTTTCAGTTTTAATCCATTAATATTTGGCAGAGGAACTTTCTTTCTTTGAAAAAAAAATAGCTCCCCTTTATGTCCTGTGTTCACTCAGAGGCCGAGCAATCGAGCTGCAGTCACAGAACGATTCACAGTAGAAACAAACACTGGATTCCTTTTGTTCTCAGAATGAAATAGTTGGCTACAGAAATTTTTATCTGTATTTTGGAAAATCACATACAAATGTAGAGGAAAAACCACAGGCCATACATCACTTTTAAGTAGTTTGTATCCACAGGCCAGCTGCTGAGGTGGTCTGTGAATGTTAACTATCACTGAAAGAATGTAAATGTGCTTAACAAAGATTCATTACATGCAGTCTATGTGTGAGTGTTGGTTACATCCAGTTCTTGCATATTAGTGACAGCAAAGCTTTATAAATTGGTGTAAAAATTAATTCAGGGTTGCCGTGGCTGGATTAACCTGTAAAGAGGGAAAAATGAGCTGGAACGCCCCCAGTAAAACCCTGTCACAACAGGAGGTGGCATTAAATCCCTCCCTACAATAGAGACAGCACTTAGAGGATATAGTAAATTCTGACCTTCACAACCATCCTCCCAACCACGGTCCAATGCGGCTTGCAGAGAGAGGAACAGGGCACATGGACAAACTCAACTTTGATCCGCCAGTTATTTGATGTAATTAAATGTGATTCTCAACTTCATGGTCTGGACCATAGAGTGTATATAAGGTCTGGACAGGATTTAGATGCTTGTTAACCTCAGCGTCAACGGAATACTGATGTTTTCAACAAACAGCAGCGCTTCAGAGGTGTTGTTGCAAATTATCACCGACATAGCACTCTGTCTCCAAGAAAGTACATTTATAACCAGTTTGACTAAACCACAACAGTTGTAGTGGACACCTATTAAAATAGCCTGCACTTTGCCAGGTTTAGGACATCAGTACTTTAATGTCAGAGTGTATAATGTTTTTCATCATGCTCTGTCTTTTGTTAAACCTAATGACTCGCCGAATACTCCATGACTCAAGGTGAGGCCGCACCTCTGCGAGGTGCAACACTCTCATTATTCCAGTTGTGAGTCTTATCATGAAGTTTGAATGGAACCTGGCTAACCCGGTGATCCATACATGCTTCTTCCCCAGCGCTGTTACCCAGCAGAATGAGCTGCACGCAGCATGTTGATATGACGGAAAGATCGCTGCAAGTGTTTAGTGCTGAGTGAGAAGTGGTATTTTTATTTTAAGAATATAAATATGCATTGCACAGTAGAGTTGGACTATTAAAAATACAGATGGTAATGGAAAATTTTTTTTGGTGCCACTCCTGGCACCAGTTGTCATTTGTAACGTGGTTTCCTCCAACAGTCCAGATATAAAGGTTAGATAAACTGGTTACTCTAAATTGGCCTGTAGCTCTGGACTGTTGCAGGATGGATCGATGAACCTTTTATTTAAGATACAGATGATTTGTTTTTTGATTGGCAAAACTTTTTTATTTGATGCTTAAAAACAGATTAAAAAAAAAGCATGTACTGTAAATACAATATTAGCATTTAAACAGTGGGAGCATAACTGCACTCAGACACACAGAAAGAAAATGGTTACAAGGTTTGAGTTACAATTTTTTATAAGATATTAATAACAAGAAAATTGTGGAAATTGTTTTTTTCCAGAAAACTCTCTGTTAAAATCTTTCATAATAAACTGAGTAACTTGCTTGAAGAGAATATGTAATTAGCACAGGTCTTCGTGTCTGTCGTCAGTTCTCTGGTTTTGCTTCGTCTTTTCTTCCTTTGATCACTGACAGAAACAAATGAAAAAAGTGATTGAGAAGAAGAGTAGGAAGAAAAACATTGTAATGTACAGTATCAATCAATCAATCAATCAATTGAAAATTAAATGAAATAGCTACAGGTTTCTTCTGAAATCCAGCTGCTTGAATGCATTTGCAAGTGTTTCCATTGTGTTTCCATTTTGTTTACTTACACAATAGTTCACAATCGTAATCTCTTTGTATCTTGGGATCATGGTAACATAAGAACAGATTGGCTTCCTGGTTGAGGTCTGTGTGAAACAAAAACAAATCCTACTGATTCTTTTCATTATGCTTATATACTGCTGGTCGTTTTGCAAGCCCGTTGCTGTATTTGTGTTGACGTGAGAGATTGGGTCTTACAGGGGAGGATGCATTTGTGGTCTTGGTCTTCCTTTATGCGATAATGACTGTAATATACAAAAAGAGTCTCAGAAGCAGCTGCTTAATTCCTCACATGCACAAATAAACATGAACTGACTGATAAAATTAATGTGATATGCACAAAACAAGCCACTGCATTTCAGTTACTGATCATCCTTTTCGCTGACGGGCAAAATAAATCTTGTTATTGGGATGATTTTTAATTCACTTATTTTACTGTGAATGAAGTAAACTCAAAGTCAAGCAGATTTGTTCTTACAGGGCGGAGACCTCCACATCGTCCTGGTTTCCACTTACAGCCTCGTCTATTAGTGCTCATTTTTGTGTAGTGTGCGCTTCCTTTGTCTGCCTGCGACAAAATGAGGATAAATTATGCAATATTTAAAGAAAACCATCCTTTGTATTACATGCATTTTCATCGTGTGTGTGATCCCAAAATCAAAATCCAAATAGAGCAAAATTGTCTCAGTAAAAACATCCATGCTGTCAGTGACCAGCAGTGGATCGTCTTACCCGATCAAGAGGCGGTTGTTGTTGATCATCTTTCACTGGAGCCGCTGCATCAGTAGAAGTGAAGGCTGTGATGAGCAGGAAAACCTGCAGAGACAACACGACCACAAGAAAGCTTTTGTCCATGGCTGATGAGCTGAAGAGTTTGATACAGCTGTGAAACACACAGAGCTTTATATACTCACTGCCAAACCACCACTTCCATGTGGATAAAGATAAGAAAAAGTACACAGATGCAAAACCACCATTTAAAATTGGTTTATTTAATCTAAGTCCAGTTTAATCACCACATTAACTCTCTGTATATGAGTCTGGTATCTCTGCTTCCTTCCCTTGTAGACCCTCCTTGAGCATCTTCTTATCACTGCAGTAAAAATAGCTCAGCTGCTTTACAGACAAACGTTTGTTAACTTTTGTGCTTGAGGTTACTGTACATAAACTTGATTAAACTATAAAGAAAATCCTGGTTAACGAATATTATATTGAACTAGAAAATTCCAGGGAAATTTTGAGTGCCACGGGGGCTACTGCCGGGATGAGTACATGATTTATTTCCAGTGTTCAAAAGTCACCCTGATCATATTCTGGTTTTGAGAAATGTCTTGATATAAAAGACTCTGATATAAAACAATGTCACATCCCTCCATCATGTATTATGTGGGAAATATCTCATATTCTGTGTTGTTTTTTTTAATAAAACAAGAGGCGACATGTCTTCAAACTGGCATTTAAAGGGTTAAAATCCCGAAAACTAATAAACATTTGATAGGTTTGAGCAGAACTGAAGTGGTTTAAGAGATTTATGCAAAAAAAGCAGAAAAAAATATTGATATATGATGATTTTATAGCATTTTCTTTGTGTGTCCTTTTTTGGACGCGAGGAACCCCAGAGGGTACAAAATGTGTTACCAGTGTATAATAGACCTGTAACAGTAACTGACATTAGATTTTAAAAATATGTCAAAAAAAATAAACTTTCTTGCAGAAATCCATACCTTGAGCTGTAACACAGCCAAAATGATCAGCAAATCAAAAAAGAAAAGTGAAGAAAATGTCCAAAAAAGGACAGAGGGACCCCTGAGGGTAATAAATCCCATGAACCGCTATTTAAATTACCACTATTATGTTTTTTTCTGTGCTAAATTTAACATTACTGGGGAGGAGAGCAACGCGACTAGAAGTGACAGCGAGAGAGGGCTAGTAGCTTCTCCTCTCCTCTGTCTCAGCGGAGACCGTCACAACTTCATTCACTCTTTTAACAAAACAAAAAAAAAAGCAACGAAGGAAGCAGTAAATGGACTTACATATTTAAGACCAAACTAAATGTAATTTAAGACCTAACATGCGGCTAATGTAAAGCTAGCGGAGCTTGGAGAGTTGGTTATCTGGTTGCTAGGCGCACGCACGCACGCACGCAGGTCAGGAGCTGCCGTTGCCATGGCAATGTGAAAATCTGCCCAGAATTTGGCTTCTACATGGCTTCAAACAACTGCAAATTATGAGAAAACCGTTACTTCTTTTCATAAACCGAAAAGACCGTGCCAGACACTGAAGCCAGAAGTTTCTACAGTCTCTATTTTATTCAGATATTCCTTAAAATGAGTGCGGGATCAAGACGCACGTTTTGATGTATATATTACCGGGGTTTTCTCAAAGCTGCGGGACGAGTTACGCGCCGAAATTTGGCGGAAGAATAATAAACCCGAAACAGAATATTAATAGATGCTATAGATGCTCAGCTATTCTAGCTGTAGAGGACTGCTTCAGAGCTGAGCACCCGTGGCACTAACTATAAAAATCCTAGAGAAGTCCTTTATAGTCAGTACAGAGTTCAGTTTTACCTCCTCTGCTTTCATTTTTAGATTAAAATATGCAGACATGTACAATATTTTCTAACCCAGCTGCACGCTCATGAAATAGACTAATGCTTTCACATCTGGAATCAGTATCTACCAGTAATAGACTGTGGTTTTACTGACTGGCAGCTGTTTAGTAAGCATTACCAGAATAAATAAGAATTTTATATGTTTGCTTTTATTCTTATTATGAAAGAAAAAAGCGTTCTGATCTTTGATATATTCGACTTTATGTAAAATGCTAAGCTACAAAGATGATGCACTCCTTGTGCATTTTTATTACAAACACTTTATTTGGTTTAAAACAAGAAAATGAAGTGAACGACTGCTGCAAAGAATCAGCAGCACGTGGGAGTAAAAAAAATATTAATCGTAGAAGACGTTTGTAAGGATTTTAATAGCAACTGTATGAATTAATATATTTACTGAAGAGATTTTAACCAAACTACAAACGACACTACATGTCTTTAACAATGTGTTTTCAGTGGATGTTGATTTTCTTCTTCAATTCTTCTGTCCTGATTATTTCATTTTTCATAAGCTACAGTAGCACAAATATGTGGAGGACTACGGGAGATGTCAGTGCAAAACTGACATAGTAAAAGCCTCAACACTGAATTTTGAGATAAAGGGAATTCATGAAACAATCAAACAACAAAATGCAACAAAGTAGAAAATACATGGTAAAATTTCTCTCTGATAACTGGAAGAAAAACTCAATATACGAATGTTGTATTTCATGTCTATAGTCATGAGCTATAACTGGTACCTCATAAGGAGGAGTAATGACCTTCAATGTAGATGTTGGAAGCTACAGCAAACACAGTATATAAAGACTTCTTTCACAATGCAGTGATAGATTATTGTCACCAAAATAGCAAAGCAACAGATAAGCTGTTATAATAAACAGAGCAACATCCTTGAAGAGAAGATGTGTTACTGCAGGTTTTCATGTCCGTCTTCACTCCTTTGCTCTGGCTTCTTATATTTTCTTCTGCTCACTGACAGAAAGAAAGAGAGGAAAGTCAGTGAGGTGGAGAGCAGGAATAAATATTTCAATATGAATGTGATGGATCAAACATGTTTCTGTGGAAGTCAATCAATCAATATGGTTGTTGAAAATGAATCAAAGCAGCTGTCAGCTTCTTCTGAGCTGCTGCTGCTTGAGTGCACAGGTGGGGGTTTCTTTATGTTTACTTTTTGTTCTCCTACACAATAGTTCACAACAGATGTGATCTCAGTCTGTGTTAAAATTCATCCCCAAAATATGAAGCACATTTACATGATTTCTTTGTTTGTCCAAAGCCAACAATGGAGGGTTTATAGTTAGAATGTGTAAAGAGAGAAAAAGAGCAGTCCATCTGAGATCTGCTGCTGAACTGAGGCATTAGTTGGTTCATCTGTTGTTTTGCAGCACTCACTCATTCGTCCACTTCCAGCACCACTGATATTACATATCTGTCCTGCTTGTTTGTTTGTTCTTTTACAATACAGTAAATTGTAATAAATTAGCTTTTACATTCAGATTGATCATTGTGTGTGATCAACACAAAACAACCTCACTGACTGGTATCAGCCTTTTCAGTGAGGAGCATCTTTAGCGACTGTTTTTCAAGATGTAAATTCACGTATTTTACTCTAAATGAAAAGTTCTCAAAAGTCAAGTAAATGTGTTCTTACCTTTTCCATGGGTCCACATCCGCCTAGTCCATCAGTACAGGGGAGGGGATATCTTGGTTTTTCTTTATGAGTTTTGTCTTCTCTCCTTTCTCTAGTGAGCATAAGGATTTCCTCAACCTGGACAAAAAATCAGGATAAAGATTAATTTAATTATGCATTGTTTCACATTATTTTGCACAGAAACCACCTTACTCTACTCTTCTAACTTGTATTCAAACTCAATGCAGTGACTCCAAACCAGTGGTGGACCTTAAATACACATTTGAGTTTGTTTCTAGAGAAGTTCAAACTAGCTCCACCTCAGCCAGCTACACCAGTGAGGTGACGAGAAAACACTGATGTATCAGTATTAATAATGTTGTTCATTACCTGTAACTGACTATACCTTTAAACTTTTGATTAAGGAATTAAAATTAAATCACTAATATCCAGCACCACAGATATTACACACCTGTCTTGCTTATTTGGGTTTTTTTTTACAATGCAAAACATTTATTGTAAATTTCCTCTAGTATTCAGATTACCTTTGTGTTCTCCATGTTTTGTTTAATCGGTGGTTCAGTGGGAGGCTTCAACAAAACAAACAATAATTAATTGATATTAGTGTGAGATCAACACAAAACACTTCACTGATCAGCCTTTTCTATGATGAACATCTTTAGCAACTGTTTCTCAAGATGTAGATTCACATATTTTACTGTGAATGAAAAAAAAAAAATCGAAAGTAAATTTGTTCTTACCCGTCTAAAGCCTGAACAATCACCTGGTCTCAAACCACAGTGCCATGCAAATCTAGGATATTTCCTCTTGGGCATTCTTATGTCCTTCACCTATGAGAAAATAAGCATAAATAAGCATTAAATTATGAATTATTTTGCACAGAAACTACCTTAATCTACTTTTCTAATTTCTACCTGTATTCAAATTCACTTGTGTTAGTCTGTGCAGTGACTCCAAACCAGTGGTGGAATGTAAACAAGTAGTGCACGCAAGAACAATTTTGAGGTATTTGCATTTTCTGCTATTTAATATTTGTACTCCACTACATTCCACATGGAGATATTGTACTATTTGGTCTTTGAATCAAAGATCTTACAATATTAGAGAAGCTCCTGCATGAATCATCTTACCAGATCAAGAGGCGGTTGTTGTTGATCATCTTTCACTGGAGCCGCTGCATCAGTAGAAGTGAAGGCTGTGATGAGCAGGAAAACCTGCAGAGACAACACGACCACAAGAAAGCTTTTGTCCATGGCTGATGAGCTGAAGAGTTTGATGCAGCTGTGAAACACACAGAGCTTTATATACTCACTGCCAAACCACCACTTCCATGTGGATAAAGATAAGAAAAAGTACACAGATGCAAAAACACCATTTAAAATTGGTTTATTTAATCTAAGTCCAGTTTAATCACCACATTAACTCTCTGTATATGAGTCTGGTATCTCTGCTTCCTTCCCTTGTAGACCCTCCTTGAGCATCTTCTTATCACAGCAGTAAAAATAGCTCAGCTGCTGTACAGACAAACATTTGTTAACCTTTGTGCTTGAGGTTACTGTACATAAACTTGATTAAACTATAAAAAAAATCCTGGTTAACGAATATTATATTGAACTATAAAAATCCTAGAGAAGTCCTTTATAGTCAGTACAGAGTTCAGTTTTACCTCCTCTGCTTTCATTTTCAGATTAAAATATGCAGACATGTACAATATTTTCTAACCCAGCTGCACGCTCATGAAATAGACTAATGCTTTCACATCTGGAATCAGTATCTACCAGTAATAGACTGTGGTTTTACTGACTGGCAGCTGTTTAGTAAGCATTACCAGAATAAATAAGAATTTTATATGTTTGCTTTTATTCTTATTATGAAAGAAAAAAGCGTTCTGATCTTTGATATATTCGACTTTATGTAAAATGCTAAGCTACAAAGATGATGCACTCCTTGTGCATTTTTATTACAAACACTTTATTTGGTTTAAAACAAGAAAATGAAGTGAACGACTGCTGCAAAGAATCAGCAGCACGTGGGAGTAAAAAAAATATTAATCGTAGAAGACGTTTGTAAGGATTTTAATAGCAACTGTATGAATTAATATATTTACTGAAGAGATTTTAACCAAACTACAAACGACACTACATGTCTTTAACAATGTGTTTTCAGTGGATGTTGGTTTTCTTCTTCAATTCTTCTGTCCTGATTATTTCATTTTTCATAAGCTACAGTAGCACAAATATGTGGAGGACTACGGGAGCTGACATAGTAAAAGCCTCAACACTGAATTTTGAGATAAAGGGAATTCATGAAACAATCAAACAACAAAATGCAACAAAGTAGAAAATACATGGTAAAATTTCTCTCTGATAACTGGAAGAAAAACTCAATATACGAATGTTGTATTTCATGTCTATAGTCATGAGCTATAACTGGTACCTCATAAGGAGGAGTAATGACCTTCAATGTAGATGTTGGAAGCTACAGCAAACACAGTATATAAAGACTTCTTTCACAATGCAGTGATAGATTATTGTCACCAAAATAGCAAAGCAACAGATAAGCTGTTATAATAAACAGAGCAACATCCTTGAAGAGAAGATGTGTTACTGCAGGTTTTCATGTCCGTCTTCACTCCTTTGCTCTGGCTTCTTATATTTTCTTCTGCTCACTGACAGAAAGAAAGAGAGGAAAGTCAGTGAGGTGGAGAGCAGGAATAAATATTTCAATATGAATGTGATGGATCAAACATGTTTCTGTGGAAGTCAATCAATCAATATGGTTGTTGAAAATGAATCAAAGCAGCTGTCAGCTTCTTCTGAGCTGCTGCTGCTTGAGTGCACAGGTGGGGGTTTCTTTATGTTTACTTTTTGTTCTCCTACACAATAGTTCACAACAGATGTGATCTCAGTCTGTGTTAAAATTCTTCGTCCACTTCCAGCACCACTGATATTACACATCTGTCCTGCTTGTTTGTTTGTTTGTTTTTTTACAATACAGTAAATTGTTATAAATTAGCTTTTACATTCAGATTACCTTTGTGTTTTCCACCGCTTGCGCAATGTTGAGTTAGAGCTGTGAAAGAAGAAACACAAGTATTCATCAGTTGATGTCAGTGTGTGATCAACACAAAACAACCTCACTGACTGGTATCAGCCTTTTCAGTGAGGAGCATCTTTAGCGACTGTTTTTCAAGATGTAGATTCACGTATTTTACTCTAAATGAAAAGTTCTCAAAAGTCAAGTAAATGTATTCTTACATGTGACCAACATCCGCCTACTTGGTCACTACAGAGGTGATATCCTGGTTTTTCCGTTTGAGTTTTGTCTTCTCTCCTTTCTCTGGTGAGCATGATGGTTCCCTCAACCTAGACAAAAAATCAGGATAAATATTCATTAATTATGTGTCATTTTACATTATTTTGTACAGAAACCACCTTACTCTACTCTTCTAAAGTCAACCTGTATTCACCTCAATGCAGTGACTCCAAACCAGTGTTGGACCTTAAATACACATTTGAGTTTATTTGAGAAATTTCCATTCTCTGCTTCTTGATACTTGTACTCCTCTACATCCACAGGGAACTATTGTACTTTTTATTGAGAGCTTAAGTAACTAGTTACTTTAGTTACTCGTTACTTTTCAGGTCAAAATTAGACATTAAAATCACTTCTGATCAGCTTATGGACTGCAACACATTGTTAAATATTAAAGCAGTGATTTCCAAGCTTCTTGGCCTTTGACCTGTAACAAAACATCAGTGTCTAGTTGCGCTGTCATGTCTCAGATGTAACTTGTTGGCAGTTACACCAAAGAGACATTTCCTCTTTCAACTGCTCCGATTGTTTCATTTAGTCAATTGTTTTGAGGCCCAGAGAGGTCTTGTGACTCTTTGGAGGGACTCAACCCCTAGGTTGGTGACCACTTGACTAAACTGCCAAACTGTTTCTGGAGAAGTTCAAACGAGCTTCACCTCAGGCAGCTACAGCAGTAAAATGTTGTGTACACACTGACGTATCAGTATCAATATGTTATTTATTATTTTAAATGCATTTTTACTGGTAATAGCTTTATACTTACATACTTTAAGCAGGATTTTAACATCAGCTTCAAACTGCCAAGACGCACAGAACAATATCAACACACGTCAGAGCCCCCCCCCCCCCCCCCCCCCCCCCCCCCCCCCGCTCTCTCTCTCTTCAACAACATGTTTGACGCTTACACAAAAGAAAACAAATGGAATCAAAGATCTACAATATTAGAGAACTTCCTTCATGGATCTTCTTACCGGATCAAGAGACTGTTGTTGTTGATCATCTGTCACCAGAGCCGCTGCATCAGTAGAAGTGAAGGCTGTGATGAGCAGGAAAACCTGCAGAGACAACACGACCACAAGAAAGCTTTTGTCCATGGCTGATGAGCTGAAGAGTTTGATGCAGCTGTGAAACACACAGAGCTTTATATACTCACTGCCAAACATCTGCTGCCACGTGGACAAAGAGGAGGGAACTTAGAGGGTGTATGGTGCTGTACACTAATCAATACACACAGATACACACACACACACACACACACACACACACACACACACACACACACACACACTCACACACACACACACACACACACACACACACACACGTGCACACACAGATACACACACACACACACACACACACAATTTTAATGTTTTTTTTTTAATTATGTGTTTAATTTCATCATGTCACTCACTTCCCCTTTATATAACTGATATCTCTGGGTCCTTTGCTCTAATCACTGCTTTGATACTCCTGCTCATATTAGTGAAAATATGCCATCAACTTGTTGATGCTCATTCATCTCACTCACCACTCATGTAATGGGACATTTATTGATCAATAGGGTTATGGGATCATTTCCATTTCTTGTCACTGCCGGGCCTCAGGATTGAGAAATAAGGCTGAATTCGCCTTTGCGAGTGCTTTAATGGAGGAAATAACCAAACAAACTGTCAAACAAGTTAGCACAAACCAGTGGAGGCACATGAAGCCTGGAGGGTTCAGAGGCCCCGGAGCACTAGGGCCTCAACAGCTGCCCGCTTTGCCCAGGTTGATAGTCCAGCCTTGAGAGTGGCACAGTGGTTCAGTGGTTCAAGGACAAGGAGTGCCTGATGAATCTGAGGGGTCACGAGATGGTTAGAAGAATAGTAAACCAGAAAAAAATGTTTTATGGAAAATTTGGTTTATTTTTTCTTTTAATCATTTATTGATTTATTAATTACAGGATATTCTTTTTCCATTTTTAGGCTTGAAGTATTTGAATAATCATTCTTTGACTGGACTGATCATAACCTGTCTACATATGCAAACTGATGAGTGGTACCAAGATGACAAGGCCTTGTTTTAAGAGTTGATTAACCTAAAATGTTGGGAACCAGTGCTCTATAAGAGATGTAGATGTGGATGTGAGTATGCCCGCCCTGTATTAGACTGTGTGTGATATTGTGTGCTGGAAGTCTTAAGTCACCTGCAAACCTGCACAAAATCATTAGTTTCAAAGATGGCTGGATGAAGTTTTCTCATGGAAACTCTAAAGATTTCCAAAAGAAATGTTGTCTTTCTGAATATTTATTGCATTCTTCACAAATGCATGTTGGTCAGTCTATTCACACAGAGGTAAGACATGAGACTCACGGTCTGCACAAACAGAAAACAAATCAGCTGAGGCAGGTGGCAGACTGGTTTGAACTATTTAAGCAGTATTTATAAGCAGTTACTCCAACGCATCATCTTCCAGGGACCTGGCCTTGGCTAACAGATAGTCGTTTCTTGTAAACAAGAGCGTAGAGAGAGAAATCCTCCCATCAGGTGCACATCATCCTTCTCTCCAATGAGCAGTGTAAGCAACAATTACATATAATATAGGCGAGGTCACCAAGTGAATTTAGAGACAAGACGGTAACAAAGGATTATTATGAAATGTGAATTTCCACTGGAGCGTTTATTGAAAACACTAATGACTTTAACAGTTACACTTGTTTTCAACATTTAGACAAGAGAAAAAGAACAACAATTTAAAATAAAATAGCAGTCTTAAACTTGCTGTAGGGCGTTCATGAAAAAGTAGCTATCACAATACTCTCTGCCAGCAAAGTAGCAAAAACTACCTCTAACTTTATATCTGATAACTGGCAGAAATATTGAATATATGTTGTATTTCATGGCTAGCTGCTACGTTTTACCTCTACTGAAATTAGCAGTATTGATTAATGTAGATGCTGGAAATTACAGCATATTAGCACAATATATAGATACTTCGCACAGACAATGCAAAGTTCCTGCAGGGATAGATCATTATTGTCAACAAAAGATACAAGCTGTTATAATAAACAGAGCAACATCCTTGAAGAGAAGATGTGTTACTGCAGGTTTTCATGTCCGTCTTCACTCCTTTGCTCTGGCTTCTTATATTTTCTTCTGCTCACTGACAGAAAGAAAGAGAGGAAAGTCAGTGAGGTGGAGAGCAGGAATAAATATTTCAATATGAATGTGATGGATCAAACATGTTTCTGTGGAAGTCAATCAATCAATATGGTTGTTGAAAATGAATAAAAGCAGCTGTCAGCTTCTTCTGAGCTGCTGCTGCTTGAGTGCACAGGTGGGGGTTTCTTTATGTTTACTTTTTGTTCTCCTACACAATAGTTCACAACAGATGTGATCTCAGTCTGTGTTAAAATTCATCCCCAAAATATGAAGCACATTTACATGATTTCTTTGTTTGTCCAAAGCCAACAATGGAGGGTTTATAGTTAGAATGTGTAAAGAGAGAAAAAGAGCAGTCCATCTGAGATCTGCTGCTGAACTGAGGCATTAGTTGGTTCATCTGTTGTTTTGCAGCACTCACTCATTCGTCCACTTCCAGCACCACTGATATTACATATCTGTCCTGCTTGTTTGTTTGTTCTTTTACAATACAGTAAATTGTTATAAATGAGCTTTTACATTCAGATTACCTTTATGAGCTCCAATTCGGGCTTTTTGGGGGGTTCAACCTGTGAAAGAAGAAACACAAGTATTCATCAGTTGATGTCAGTGTGTGATCAACACAAAACAACCTCACTGACGGGTATCAGCCTTTTCAGTGAGGAGCATCTTTAGCGACTGTTTTTCAAGATGTAAATTCACGTATTTTACTCTAAATGAAAAGTTCTCAAAAGTCAAGTAAATGTATTTTTACCTTTCCCAAGAGTGAACATCCGCCTCGTTTCAAATTACAGAGGAAGGGGAATCTTTGGTATTTTGGTTGAGGTTTTTCTTGCTTATTTTGCTTAGTGAGCATAAGGATTTCCTCAATCTAGACAAAAAATCAGGATAAAGATTAATTTAATTATGCATTGTTTCACATTATTTTGCACAGAAACCACCTTACTCTACTCTTCTAACTTGTATTCAAACTCAATGCAGTGACTCCAAACCAGTGGTGGACCTTAAATACACATTTGAGTTTGTTTCTAGAGAAGTTCAAACTAGCTCCACCTCAGCCAGCTACACCAGTGAGGTGACGAGAAAACACTGATGTATCAGTATTAATAATGTTGTTCATTACCTGTAACTGACTATACCTTTAAACTTTTGATTAAGGAATTAAAATTAAATCACTAATATCCAGCACCACAGATATTACACACCTGTCTTGCTTATTTGGGTTTTTTTTTACAATGCAAAACATTTATTGTAAATTTCCTTTAGTATTCAGATTACCTTTGTGTTCTCCATGTTTTGTTTAATCGGTGGTTCAGTGGGAGGCTTCAACAAAACAAACAATAATTAATTGATATTAGTGTGAGATCAACACAAAACACTTCACTGATCAGCCTTTTCTATGATGAACATCTTTAGCAACTGTTTCTCAAGATGTAGATTCACATATTTTACTGTGAATGAAAAAAAAAAAATCGAAAGTAAATTTGTTCTTACCCGTCTAAAGCCTGAACAATCACCTGGTCTCAAACCACAGTGCCATGCAAATCTAGGATATTTCCTCTTGGGCATTCTTATGTCCTTCACCTATGAGAAAATAAGCATAAATAAGCATTAAATTATGAATTATTTTGCACAGAAACTACCTTAATCTACTTTTCTAATTTCTACCTGTATTCAAATTCACTTGTGTTAGTCTGTGCAGTGACTCCAAACCAGTGGTGGAATGTAAACAAGTAGTGCACGCAAGAACAATTTTGAGGTATTTGCATTTTCTGCTATTTAATATTTGTACTCCACTACATTCCACATGGAGATATTGTACTATTTGGTCTTTGAATCAAAGATCTTACAATATTAGAGAAGCTCCTGCATGAATCATCTTACCAGATCAAGAGGCGGTTGCAGTTGATCATCTTTCACTGGAGCGGCTGCATCAGTAGAAGTGAAGGCTGTGATGAGCAGGAAAACCTGCAGAGACAACACGACCACAAGAAAGCTTTTGTCCATGGCTGATGAGCTGAAGAGTTTGATACAGCTGTGAAACACACAGAGCTTTATATACTCACTGCCAACCAACCCCTTTCATGTGAACAAAGAGGAAGGAATTAAGAGGGTGCATGGTGATGCAAAACGGTTTTTTTCCATGATTCAAAACAGACATTATGTTTGACTGAAATGTTTGTGGCAATACCTGTTTTGACATCCCCAGTAAACATACTGCATGCCAGCGGATAATGACAGTGTATTGATTCCTTATGGGAACATATTCCACACCCTGAATATGACTAAAGTAGTAATATTTCTTGTATTTAGAAGCCATAACGGGAACACTAATGTGCATTTAAAGGCACTGGCTAGCATGACACAGAGCAGAAGCTGAATAAAGCTGAATTAAAGTAAAATATCCCTTAGTTGTAAGATGAATCCACTCAGGGGCACCATGGCCCTGGCAATTCTTGGCAACAGAAACTGCCTTGTTTACTGATGATCAGTGGTGGAAATACTCAGATCTTTTCCTTTAGTAAATCTTCCATTTCAACAAATACTAAAATACTCCATTGCAAGTAAAATTTCTGCAACATTGTCCATTTTCAACCATGTAGTATATTTCATTTGCTTATCATATGTTGTATTATGTAAAATCTTAATATGATATGAAAAGTAACTGGCAGCTTCAGCTGTACAATAGTATTTCCCACTGAAATTTAGTGTAGAAAAGTGGCAAACACTCAAGTCAAGTACAAGCACCACAAACTAAAGTAAACCTCATGGTATTATTTCCTCACTACAACATTTTGGTTGGATACTTTTGAATTAAACTCTGTGAGAAGTCCAACATTGAATTACTTTGAAAAAAACTCCTCTTCACAAAATGATCTTGTTAGGAATTTTACAAAGTGTGTACTGTGTAGTCAGGCAATAGAAACCAGTTTTTCCTCCTCAGCTCATTACAAAATACGGGAAAGTACAGAATTTGCCAACCCACACTGTAAATCAGTTCAAGCTGGTTCAGCTTAAAAACACACTGTAGGTTCCCCACATGCCATGAGAACATGAGTTAACTGAACAGAGGGTGAATAAATAGGTCAAAGTTGTTGAAAATGTAAAACCAGCTGAACTGCACTTGAGAAAATAAGTTCAATAATTGCAGTGGAATCAAAATCTGCAACAGCAAGGCCCACAAGCAGACCAGAGGACTGCAGCCTGCAGTCACAGATTTGTTTGCCGTTAAAAAATGTTATAAGTCTGATGAGTCACTTCTTCATGTGACCAGTCCAGAGAACTCCTGTTTATAAGTTCTGAAGTGGTCTGAGAAAAAAAACTACAACCTAGAGCTGAATTAAGTTGAAATGAATTAAACTTGTGTATTTTTGTTAGGTTATTTAGAACTAGAAAATTCCAGGGAAATTTTGAGTGCCACGGGGGCTACTGCCGGGATGAATACATGATTTATTTCCAGTGTTCAAAAGTCACCCTGATCATACTCTGGTTTTGAGAAACGTCTTGATATAAAAGACTCTGATATAAAACAATTTCACATCCCTCCATCATGTATTATGTGGGAAATATCTCATATTCTGTGTTGTTTTTTTTAATAAAACAAGAGGCGACATGTCTTCAAACTGGCATTTAAAGGGTTAAAATCCCGAAAACTAATAAACATTTGATAGGTTTGAGCAGAACTGAAGTGGTTTAAGAGATTTATGCAAAAAAAGCAGAAAAAAATATTGATATATGATGATTTTATAGCATTTTCTTTGTGTGTCCTTTTTTGGACGCGAGGAACCCGAGGGTACAAAATGTGTTACCAGTGTATAATAGACCTATAACAGTAACTGACATTAGATTTTAAAAATATGTCAAAAAAGACACTTTCTTGCAGAAATCCATACCTTCAGCTGTAACACAGCCAAAATGATCAGCAAATCAAAAAAGAAAAGTGAAGAAAATGTCCAAAAAAGGACAGAGGGACCCCTGAGGGTAATAAATCCCATGAACCGCTATTCAACTTACCACTATTATGTTTTTTTCTGTGCTAAATTTAACATTACTGGGGAGCAGAGCAACGCGACTAGAAGTGACAGCGAGAGAGGGCTAGTAGCTTCTCCTCTCCTCTGTCTCAGCGGAGACCGTCACAACTTCATTCACTCTTTTAACAAAACAAAAAAAAAAGCAACGAAGGAAGCAGTAAATGGACTTACATATTTAAGACCTAACTAAATGTAATTTAAGACCTAACATGCGGCTAATGTAAAGCTAGCAGAGCTTGGAGAGTTGGTTATCTGGTTGCTAGGCGCACGCACGCACGCACGCACACAGGTCAGGAGCTGCCGTTGCCATGGCAATGTGAAAATCTGCCCAGAATTTGGCTTCTACATGGCTTCAAACAACTGCAAATTATGAGAAAACCGTTACTTCTTTTCATAAACTGAAAAGACCGTGCCAGACACTGAAGCCAGAAGTTTCTACAGTCTCTATTTTATTCAGATATTCCTTAAAATGAGTGCGTAAGCTCAGTGCGAAGACAGAGAGAGATTCTTTTGAAAAAAAAAGACGATTACATTAGGTGTCAATGAGAGTGAGACAGGTATTGCTGCCGGACTCGGCACCCCCGTTTAAATTTTGTGCAGACCCTGCCTGTCAAAGTTACATTTTATGAATCCCAACAACTATGTCTACATTTTCAGAAAGAATTATTTGTCTCCTTTTTACGGTTTGGCCGCGAGCTCGAGTTAAATATAAAAATAAAGGTTATTTTTTACTGCTTCACGCACTCTAGCCAACTGACGCTTTCACTCTAACTTTGAAGAAAAAGTGATTTGCACTCCTCCTTTGAGTGCTCACAGTTTGAAAAGTTTACATGTTATGTAAAAACAGTTCCTGTCTTTTTGAGAGAGCAGAAGTTTTCCTCCGTTTTATAGTTTGAATCACATTTCTACGTGCAGGTATGAGAGAGCTGGGTGACTCAGAAAAAAGGTGCAATTTTGTCGAAAAAAGGTGGGTTTCTAAAGAAAATGCCAATGCATTTCTAATGCATTATTTATTCCCAGTTTTTTGGGAATAACTTTGGGAAAAATTGGAATTTTAACACCAAAAGTCATAGCACCCCTTGCGGGATCAAGACGCACGTTTTGATGTATATATTACCGGGGTTTTCTCAAAGCTGCGGGACGAGTTACGCGCTGAAATTTGGCGGAAGAATAATAAACCCGAAACAGAAGATTAATAGATGCCTCGGGGCTCTAACTAGAGAACTATTGAGAATTAGTTAAATTCACTTATGTCCTGCATGATGTTTTACGGTGCGGCTGAACACTGTCCGTAAAGAACAGCGAGAGAAACACTTTCCCATCCGGAGCCCTGGTTATACTGGGCAGCTCCCAGTGTGAATATGTGTAACTGTGTCGCTGCTGGAAAAGCATTAACGATATTAGTCAGCTTTACCTATAGTGTATAAATATTTAGATTGAGATGTTGGTTATCATTGATTTAAAAAAAAAAACTGTTTTTTGATTTTGTCAAAAGTCTACTTTTAGAAAAATTACTATACAAGTAAAATGCTATCAATAATGGAGGCTTAATGGGATTCTTCACTTTTCACTTCAAACACTTTATTTTGTTTGCAACAAATTATACAAAATGGTTACACAAAGTTGACTGACTCCAACTTGTGGTAACATTGTGCAGTAGGCTACTTGAGATATGATATAACATGCTGAGTGTTTTCACCAATGAACATATAGGCCAGAACATCCTGATCTCCCACCACACACCTAGATCCTAGTCCTTGTCTGTTGTTTTCTCAGTACTCACCAGCTTCTCCCATCATCTACACACACACACACACACACACACACACACACTTAAATCTTTATCTCTGTGTTGCAGTCTGGCAGAAACATGTACTTACATATAACAATCTGCACAGTGCAATGATGGAAGCTTGTGGATATTTATTTCTTTATTTCTTTCCAAAGCAAACAAAGTGAACTATCGATGTTAAAAAAATGAAAGTGACTCCATCTTGTGGTCACATTATGCAGCACTTGGACTCATAGGTAATGCCATTATTTTTCATGGCAAAACCAGACATTTATACGCATCATCACTGTATCTCTAAAGAACAAAAAAAATTGTTTTAACCAACAGATATCAAACTGCTTTAATAACTAACAATGAGCAATGGAGCAGAAGCAATCAATACAGTTTCAATCAATGAATTACTACTTTAAGTCCAATATAATGCAGATTAATGTAGTGAACATGCAAGAAAACACACATTCTTAAATCCACATAAACACAAAAAGTTATATTAAACAGCCAAATTGTCACTCAACATGGAGTACACCCACACACTTTACAATTAACATAAATAATTAGTGCACATTCATGAGCACGATAATACAAATTTACTTCCCCTCCTCAACACAGTGGCAGTTTATTTAACTTCTGTAATTTCAGTGAACAAATGCTGTTGACTCTTTATTTTTGCACATTCACTATTTTCTGAGAAAGATATCTGCTCTTGATATTTAATGAAAAATGAGCAGTGATGTGTTCAGGTCATCGAGTTACTTTTTAGAGCCTTTAGACTGTCGCATTAGTAAGTTTTTGTCACTGAAAATCACAGTGTAACCTTAACAATAAAATATGCAGCATTTTTGCTTTTTTTTTTTTTTTATTGCAGATGCAGATTTATGAGCAAAGACAAGTGCAGCACCCTGGTCCTCCAGTCAAGTAAGCCAAGAAACTACTGGTCCTAGAGACAGAGAGAGAGAAATGAGCAATCATTAACTGACAAAACTCATCTATAAGTCTGACTTATCATTTTAAACTCGATACACAAGAAAAATGACACAGCTGCCTAAAAATGTACAAACAATCCCCTTTCTCAGAGTTCATGTTAAATATAGTTTTATTTTTGTGAAACGTTTCAACTGGTTCTCCCAGTTTGTCTCCACATTATATATCTAAAGTTATATGAATAAAACATGTTCAGTGTATTAACCAAAGAACAGATAGCTCCAGGAAGATTTTATCCATCTTTACCACAATGAGCATCAAAAACAATGAAATTTGAAGAAGAGTCACAGGATGATTTAGATATGATTTTCAGGATGTAGCTTTTGGGGGGATTTGTTGTGACTGCAAGAAAGAAGAAAGATACACCCAAATTAAGTCAAGTTTACCGGGAAGGCATGTTCTCCTGGCTTGGCGGAATCTGTATCTCTGTTCTCTGAAGTTCGTTTTTCCACGTTAACCTGAGAAATAACAAAATGCATCATTTTACACAGAAAACTACCTTTGTCATCTCTTTGTATAGAAATTACTGCAAATCCACAGTCCTAAAAGAAAACACCAAGTAAGTCAAGGATCTTCAGAAAAGCTCCATACAGACTGTGGATCTTCTTACCAGATCAGGAGACTGTTGTTTATCATTGTATGTCAGCATCTTCTACAAGATGCAAGTCCTTCTCAGCAACAGCCTTGCCTTAATAAGTGCTGATAAAAAGTGTCAAGCTCACTGACTGGTATCAGCCTTTTCAGTGAGGAGCATCTTTAGCGACTGTTTTTCAAGATGTAGATTCACGTATTTTACTCTAAATGAAAAGTTCTCAAAAGTAAAGTAAATGTGTTTTTACCTTTTCCATGGGTCCACATCCGCCTATTCGGTCACTACAGGGGGGGCGAGTGGTTGTTCGTTTTATTTTAGTTTCGTCTTCTCTCCTTTCTCTGGTGAGCATGATGGTTCCCTCAACCTAGACAAAAAATCAGGATAAATATTCATTAATTATGTGTCATTTTACATTATTTTGTACAGAAACCACCTTACTCTACTCTTCTAAAGTCAACCTGTATTCACCTCAATGCAGTGACTCCAAACCAGTGTTGGACCTTAAATACACATTTGAGTTTATTTGAGAAATTTCCATTCTCTGCTTCTTGATACTTGTACTCCTCTACATCCACAGGGAACTATTGTACTTTTTATTGAGAGCTTAAGTAACTAGTTACTTTAGTTACTCGTTACTTTTCAGGTCAAAATTAGACATTAAAATCACTTCTGATCAGCTTATGGACTGCAACACATTGTTAAATATTAAAGCAGTGATTTCCAAGCTTCTTGGCCTTTGACCTGTAACAAAACATCAGTGTCTAGTTGCGCTGTCATGTCTCAGATGTAACTTGTTGGCAGTTACACCAAAGAGACATTTCCTCTTTCAACTGCTCCGATTGTTTCATTTAGTCAATTGTTTTGAGGCCCAGAGAGGTCTTGTGACTCTTTGGAGGGACTCAACCCCTAGGTTGGTGACCACTTGACTAAACTGCCAAACTGTTTCTGGAGAAGTTCAAACGAGCTCCACCTCAGGCAGCTACAGCTACTGAGCATCAAAAACAATGAAATTTGAAGAAGAGTCACAGGATGATTTAGATATGATTTTCAGGATGTAGCTTTTGGGGGGATTTGTTGTGACTGCAAGAAAGAAGAAAAATACACCCAAATTAAGTCAAGTTTACCGGGAAGGCATGTTCTCCTGGCTCTGCGGAATCTGTATCTCTGTTCTCTGAAGTTCGTTTTTCCACGTTAACCTGAGAAATAACAAAATGCAACATTTTACACAGAAAACTACCTTTGTCATCTCTTTGTATAGAAATGACTGCGAATCCACCTAAACAGCCCTAAAAGAAAACACCAAGTAAGTCAAGGATCTTCAGAAAAGCTCCATACAGACTGTGGATCTTCTTACCAGATCAGGAGACTGTTGTTTATCATTGTATGTCAGCATCTTCTACAAGATGCAAGTCATTCTCAGCAACAGCCTTGCTGATAATAAGTGCTGATAAAAAGTGTCAAGCTAAAGAAGTGTGTTTTTTGTGGCTGACATAAAGGAGAAACCATCACAAAGGTGTATAGGGCAGTACTGAGAGTTGATTATTTGACATCAAATCCAAGCACAACAATTATTCACACTAAACAACTGATACTGTAAAGCAGCCAATGAGCCAAAATACTTAAAAACACCCGAACATGTGGGATTGCATTTAAATATCACGCCAATTTCAAAAAGATTTTGTGTGTCATGTAGGGCTGTTTGGGTTAGAGGGTTAGTGGTTAATAGTTAGCAGACAAATTATATTTTGTGAAATGACACACAAAAGGCAAAAAATGTGTACTGATAACACACAAAATGCATTATTCATTTATAATTCATACATCATTTGGTGAGACCAGGCTCCAAGATCTGATCACTCATGGCACAGGTGTTATTGACAGGGAATAGATTGCTGATGACAGGAAATTTAAACAACGTTACCAAAATACACTCAAAATAAGTAAAGTTTACCGGGAAGCCATATTGTCCTGGTAGGGGGCAAAATCTGCAGCAATATTGCCATGTCCGTTTGTCCACAGAGACCTAAAAAATAACAAAATGCATCATTTTACACAGAAAACTACCTTTGTCATCTCTTTGTATAGAAATGACTGCGAATCCACCTAAACAGCCCTAAAAGAAAACACCAAGTAAGTCAAGGATCTTCAGAAAAGCTCCATACAGACTGTGGATCTTCTTACCAGATCAGGAGACTGTTGTTTATCATTGTATGTCAGCATCTTCTACAAGATGCAAGTCATTCTCAGCAACAGCCTTGCTGATAATAAGTGCTGATAAAAAGTGTCAAGCTAAAGGAGTGTGTTTTTTGTGGCTGACATAAAGGAGAAACCATCACAAAGGTGTATAGAGCAGTACTGAGAGTTGATTATTTGACATCAAATCCAAGCACAACAATTATTCACACTAAACAACTGATACTGTAAAGCAGCCAATGAGCCAAAATACTTAAAAACACCCGAACATGTGGGATTGCATTTAAATATCACGCCAATTTCAAAAAGATTTTGAGTTTCATGTAGGGCTGTTTGGGTTAGAGGGTTAGTGGTTAATAGTTAGCAGACAAATTATATTTCGTGAAATGACACACAAAAGGCAAAAAATGTGTACTGATAACACACAAAATGCATTATTCATTTATAATTCATATATCATTTTGTGAGACCAGGCTCCAAGATCTGATCACTCATGGCACAGGTGTTATTGACAGGGAATAGATTGCTGATGACAGGAAATTTAAACAACGTTACCAAAATACACTTAAAATAAGTAAAGTTTACCGGGAAGCCATATTGTCCTGGTAGGGGGCAAAATCTGCAGCAATAATATATCTTTTGCCTTGTCCGTTTTTCCACGTTAACCTAAGAAATAACAAAATACATAATTTTACACAGAAAACTACCTTTGTCATCTCTTTGTATAGAAATTACTGCGAATCCACCTAAACAGTCCTAAAAGAAAACACCAAGTAAGTCAAGGATCTTCAGAAAAGCTCCATACAGACTGTGGATCTTCTTACCAGATCAGGAGACTGTTGTTTATCATTGTATGTCAGCATCTTCTACAAGATGCAAGTCCTTCTCAGCAACAGCCTTGCTGATAATAAGTGCTGATAAAAAGTGTCAACCTCACTGACTGGTATCAGCCTTTTCAGTGAGGAGCATCTTTAGCGACTGTTTTTCAAGATGTAGATTCACGTATTTTACTCTAAATGAAAAGTTCTCAAAAGTAAAGTAAATGTGTTTTTACCTTTTCCATGGGTCCACATCCGCCTGATAGAACACTACAGTCGTCATAGCTTCTCTTTTTTTTTGTTTGAGTTTCGTCTTCTCTCCTTTCTCTGGTGAGCATGATGGTTCCCTCAACCTAGACAAAAAATCAGGATAAATATTCATTAATTATGTGTCATTTTACATTATTTTGCACAGAAACCAACTTACTCTACTCTTCTAAAGTCAACCTGTATTCACCTCAATGCAGTGACTCCAAACCAGTGTTGGACCTTAAATACACATTTGAGTTTATTTGAGAATTTCCATTCTCTGCTTCTTGATACTTGTACTCCTCTACATCCACAGGGAACTATTGTACTTTTTATTGAGAGCTTAAGTAACTAGTTACTTTAGTTACTCGTTACTTTTCAGGTCAAAATTAGACATTAAAATCACTTCTGATCAGCTTATGGACTGCAACACATTGTTAAATATTAAAGCAGTGATTTCCAAGCTTCTTGGCCTTTGACCTGTAACAAAACATCAGTGTCTAGTTGCGCTGTCATGTCTCAGATGTAACTTGTTGGCAGTTACACCAAAGAGACATTTCCTCTTTCAACTGCTCCGATTGTTTCAATTAGTCAATTGTTTTGAGGCCCAGAGAGGTCTTGTGACTCTTTGGAGGGACTCAACCCCTAGGTTGGTGACCACTTGACTAAACTGCCAAACTGTTTCTGGAGAAGTTCAAACGAGCTCCACCTCAGGCAACTACAGCTACTGAGCATCAAAAACAATGAAATTTGAAGAAGAGTCACAGGATGATTTAGATATGATTTTCAGGATGTAGCTTTTGGGGGGATTTGTTGTGACTGCAAGAAAGAAGAAAGATACACCCAAATTAAGTCAAGTTTACCGGGAAGGCATGTTCTCCTGGCTTGGCGGAATCTGTATCTCTGTTCTCTGAAGTTCGTTTTTCCACGTTAACCTGAGAAATAACAAAATGCAACATTTTACACAGAAAACTACCTTTGTCATCTCTTTGTATAGAAATGACTGCGAATCCACCTAAACAGCCCTAAAAGAAAACACCAAGTAAGTCAAGGATCTTCAGAAAAGCTCCATACAGACTGTGGATCTTCTTACCAGATCAGGAGACTGTTGTTTATCATTGTATGTCAGCATCTTCTACAAGATGCAAGTCCTTCTCAGCAACAGCCTTGCTGATAATAAGTGCTGATAAAAAGTGTCAAGCTCACTGACTGGTATCAGCCTTTTCAGTGAGGAGCATCTTTAGCGACTGTTTTTCAAGATGTAGATTCACGTATTTTACTCTAAATGAAAAGTTCTCAAAAGTAAAGTAAATGTGTTTTTACCTTTTCCATGGGTCCACATCCGCCTATTCGGTCACTACAGAGGCGGCTATATCTTGTTTTTTTTTTTTTCACGTTAATCTAAGAAATAACAAAATGCAACATTTTACACAGAAAACTACCTTTGTCATCTCTTTGTATAGAAAATTACTGCGAATCCACCTAAACAGCCCTAAAAGAAAACACCAAGTAAGTCAAGGATCTTCAGAAAAGCTCCATACAGACTGTGGATCTTCTTACCAGATCAGGAGACTGTTGTTTATCATTGTATGTCAGCATCTTCTACAAGATGCAAGTCATTCTCAGCAACAGCCTTGCTGATAATAAGTGCTGATAAAAAGTGTCAAGCTAAAGAAGTGTGTTTTTTGTGGCTGACATAAAGGAGAAACCATCACAAAGGTGTATAGGGCAGTACTGAGAGTTGATTATTTGACATCAAATCCAAGCACAACAATTATTCACACTAAACAACTGATACTGTAAAGCAGCCAATGAGCCAAAATACTTAAAAACACCCGAACATGTGGGATTGCATTTAAATATCACGCCAATTTCAAAAAGATTTTGTGTGTCATGTAGGGCTGTTTGGGTTAGAGGGTTAGTGGTTAATAGTTAGCAGACAAATTATATTTTGTGAAATGACACACAAAAGGCAAAAAATGTGTACTGATAACACACAAAATGCATTATTCATTTATAATTCATACATCATTTGGTGAGACCAGGCTCCAAGATCTGATCACTCATGGCACAGGTGTTATTGACAGGGAATAGATTGCTGATGACAGGAAATTTAAACAACGTTACCAAAATACACTCAAAATAAGTAAAGTTTACCGGGAAGCCATATTGTCCTGGTAGGGGGCAAAATCTGCAGCAATATTGCCATGTCCGTTTGTCCACAGAGACCTAAAAAATAACAAAATGCATAATTTTATACAGAAAACTACCTTTGTCACCTCTTTGTATAGAAATGACTGCAACTCCACCTAAACAGTCCTAAAAGAAAACACCAAGTAAGTCAAGGATCTTTAGAAAACCTCCATACAGACTGTAGATCTTCTTACCAGATCAGAAGACTGTTGTTTGTACTTCAGCGGAGTGGATTCATCAGCAGATGTGAAGGTTGTGGTGAGCAGGAAAGCCTGCAGACACAACATGAGCAGCAGCACAGTTCTGTCCATGGCTGATGAACTGAAGCCAACATGAAGCCCACATTTATACACTCAGTGGAACCGAAGTGGACGAAGGTGAAGCAATAACAGGATGTCAGTTATACTGCATTAATATCAGCAAGTCATTCTCAGGAACACACTTGATTGTAAGTGTTGATAATAAGTTTCAAGCTAGAGTAGTGTGTTTCCTGCACACAATAAAGATGCATAGGCATACAAAACAACACATAAAGCAGCCTACGATGAACTACGATACATAAAAACACTCTAATATGACCTCATGGTTTTGGCACATGTCATATCTATGCATTTTAAGCTTTTTGCGTGCTGCATAACACTGTTTTGGTTAGAGTCAAGGGTTACGGGGTTCGTCAGCAAAGAAATGAAATGACGAGAAAGTACATGTGAAAAACAAAAAATGCATGATAACAACACATGAAATGACTAAAAATCATTTCAGCTTCACCTGATCCCACCTCCATCCGATAAAACTAAATGGGTGTAAAAGGGCATGAGCAAACAGCAGCCTTAAATCAATAACACAACCAAATTGACAAGTGATTGGCTGAGTAGTCCATTAAAGAGAGGCTGGCCCTGTTTGTTCCTCTCACTATCAATCACATAGCTTATGGTTAGAGAAGACAGACCTTCAGCCACTCTATTCAATTCTTTTGAGAAATAAACGATTACCCTAAATCTAATATTTGTGTTATCATTACGAGGAGATCACACTGTGGTACAGTCACACACACAGTGTTGGGAAAGTTACTAGGTTACAGATTACTATTTACCCTGTTGAAATGTAATAATGTTTCAATGACTTGATTAAAGTAATATAACTTATTACATTTTATTACTTTTTGATTACTTTACAGTACTGTTAATTTAGTCTGTTGGTGTCCTGTGGAAATTTCAAAGCATAATGACCTCTCCAGGTTAATATTCAATGAAAACACAAAGCTGAATTAAGTTAGTGAGTGTTATAAGATCTCACACCTATCACAAAGAACATATTTGGTTGTAAGTTGTTTGTAATCACCAACATTTTGATTAGTAATTGTAATTAAATGACACATTTTTCTCAGTAATTGCAACACATTACAATGCCATTTATTTTGGAATTTAATTACACAATCCTGTTACTCCCCAACACTGCTTTTCTATTAACACAATATAATCTATTACCAGCTCCACTGGTCTAGTCAAACAGATGGTGACAACACTCAACGGCAAGATAGCTGGCATACTAAACTGTTGCCACTTTTTATATCAACTGCATATTTTTATTGCTATAAATATCCTGCTTTGTGACAAAAATAGAGACAGATAAAGTGTGTTTTTTTTTTTCTGATTCAGTTGTTGAATATATGTAACAGTCCTCTGCACCAACCTTACAACAAGGTTTCTTGTTTGTAAACTGAAGCCCTCACGGCCTGTAACTCCACGCTGATAAACAATCACCAGCTGGCCATGATTCCAGGCCTTATTCTAAGCTAACTTTTTCCTGACTGGCTCCTATAGCTTCATATTCATATTTAGTTTTGTAAAACATGCCTTTGCTTTCTTGTTGAAAGTTAGTTTGAGACATTAGATACCACTTCCATGTCACTGCAGTGAATATGACGCTACAGCATGCAGCCAGTTAGCAAAAACACCAGGAACAGCCTGGCTCTGTCTAAACTTATAGTAGAGCATAAAAATGTCAAAAAACGTCATATTATTATATGGCATAAAATTTCAAAAAAACATCATAGTATAATAAGGCATAAAAATGGCAAAAAACGTAATAGTATAGTATGGCATAAAATTTCAAAAAATGTCATAGAATACTAAGGCATAAAAATGACAAAAAAACGTCATAGTATAGTCAGGCACAAAACGTCACAGTATAGTAAGGCATAAAAATGCCAAAAAAATACATATTATAGTAGAGCATAAAAATGGCAAAAAACGTCATAGTATAGTCAGGCACAAAACGTCACAGTATAGTAAGGCAAAAAAATGCCAAAAAAAGTCATATTATAGTAGAGCATAAAAATGTCAAAAAACGTCATAGTATTGTATGGCATAAAATTTCAAAAAAACATCATAGTATAATAAGGCATAAAAATGGCAAAAAACGTAATAGTATAGTATGGCATAAAATTTCAAAAAATGTCATAGAATACTAAGGCATAAAAATGACAAAAAAACGTCATAGTATAGTCAGGCACAAAACGTCACAGTATAGTAAGGCATAAAAATGCCAAAAAAATACATATTATAGTAGAGCATAAAAATGGCAAAAAACGTCATAGTATAGTCAGGCACAAAACGTCACAGTATAGTAAGGCAAAAAAATGCCAAAAAAAGTCATATTATAGTAGAGCATAAAAATGTCAAAAAACGTCATAGTATTGTATGGCATAAAATTTCAAAAAAACATCATAGTATATTAAAGCATAAAAATGGCAAAAAACGTCATAGTATAGTATGGCATAAAATTTCAAAAAATGTCATAGTATACTAAGGCATAAAAATGCCAAAAAAACGTCATAGTATAGTCAGGCACAAAACGTCACAGTATAGTAAGGCATAAAAATGCCAAAAAAAGTTATATTCTAGTAGAGCATAAAAATGGCAAAAAACGTCATAGTATAGTCAGGCACAAAACGTCACAGTATAGTGAGGCAAAAAAATGCCAAAAAAAGTCATATTATAGTAGAGCATAAAAATGGCAAAAAACGTCATAGTATAGTCAGGCACAAAATGTCACAGTATAGTAAGGCAAAAAAATGCCCAAAAAAGTCATATTCTAGTAGAGCATAAAAATGCCAAAAAACGTCATCGTATAGTATGGCATAAAATTTCAAAAAACGTCATAGTATACTAAGGCATAAAAATGACAAAAAAACGTCATAGTATAGTCAGGCACAAAACGTCACAGTATAGTAAGGCATAAAAATGCCAAAAAAAATACATATTGTAGTAGAGCATAAAACTGGTAAAAAACGTCATAGTATAGTATGGCATAAAATTTCAAAAAACGTCATAGTATACTAAGGCATAAAAATGGCAAAAAACGTCATAGTATAGTCAGGCACAAAACGTCACAGTATAGTAAGGCAAAAAAATGCCAAAAAAAGTCATATTATAGTAGAGCATAAAAATGTCAAAAAACGTCATAGTATTGTATGGCATAAAATTTCAAAATAAAACATCATAGTATAATAAGGCGTAAAAATGGCAAAAAACGTCATAGTATAGTATGGCATAAAATTTCAAAAAACGTCATAGTATAATAAGGCATAAAAATGGCAAAAAACGTCATAGTATAGTCAGGCACAAAACGTCACAGTATAGTAAGGCAAAAAAATGCCAAAAAAAGTCATATTATAGTAGAGCATAAAAATGTCAAAAAACGTCATAGTATTGTATGGCATAAAATTTCAGAAAAACATCATAGTATAATAAGACATAAAAATGACAAAAAAAACGTCATAGTATAGTATGGCATAAAATTTCAAAAAATAGTAAGGCATAAAAATGGCAAAAAAAGTCATATTCTAGTAGAGCATAAAAATGGCAAAAAACGTCATAGTATAGTCAGGCACAAAACGTCACAGTATAGTAAGGCATAAAAATGCCAAAAAAAGTCATAGTATAGTCAGGCACAAAACGTCACAGTATAGTAAGGCAAAAAAATGCCAAAAAAAGTCATATTATAGTAGAGCATAAAAATGTCAAAAAACGTCATAGTATAGTATGGCATAAAATTTCAAAAAAACATCATAGTATAATAAGGCATAAAAATGACAAAAAAACATCATAGTATAGTCAGGCACAAAACGTCACAGTATAGTAAGGCATAAAAATGGCAAAAAAAGTCATATTATAGTAGAGCATAAAAATGGCAAAAAACGTCATAGTATAGTATGGCATATAATTTCAAAAAACGTCACAGTATAGTGAGGCATAAAAATGCCAAAAAAAGTCATATTCTAGTAGAGCATAAAAATGGCAAAAAAAGTCATAGTATAGTCAGGCACAAAACGTCACAGTATAGTCAGGCACAAAACGTCACAGTATAGTAAGGCAAACAAATGCCAAAAAAAGTCATATTATAGTAGAGCATAAAAATGGCTAAAAATGTCATAATATTGTATGGCATAAAATTTCAAAAAACATCATAGTATAGTATGGCATAAAATTTCAAAAAATTTCATAGTATATTAAGTCATAAAAATGGCAAAAAACATCATAGTATAGTATGGCATAAAACGTCACAGTATAGTAAGGCATAAAAATGCCAAAAAACTTCATTGTGTACTATTGCGTGAAAATGTCAAAAAACGTCATAGAATAGTATGGCATAAAAATGCCAAAAAGCATCATAGGACAGTAAAGCCCCAAAACAGGGATTGAACGCATGACCTTGTCAGTGTTAGGCAGTAGTCCTGACCATTGTACCACAATACTTCTACATCACAAGCTCATAGTATAGCAAGGTATTAAGGATATTTTAGTATACTTATCCATGAGATAGCACAAAAGATTGTCCATTAGGCATAAAATGTCATGAAAAAATCAAAGTATAGTAATACAAAAAAATGTCAAAAAACGTAATCATATAGCGTGACTTGAATATGTCAAAAAATGTCATTGTATAGTATGGCATAAAATGTCACAAAAACATAATAGTATATAAAGGCATGAAATGTCATAAAAACGTAAGGCATTAAACGCCAAAAAACATCACAGTATCATAAGGTATAAAAATGGCAAAAAACATCATAGTATAGTAAGGCAAAAAATATATCAAAAAGGACCATAGGACAGTAAAGCCCCAAACCAGGGATTGAACCCATGACCTTGCCAGTGTGAGGCAGCAGTCCTGACCATTGTACAACAATACTTCTGCATCACAAGCTCATGGTATAGCATGATATTAAGGATATTTTAGCATACTAATCCATGATATATCACAAAAGATTGTCCATTAGGCATAAAATGTGATGAAAACATAATTGTATAGTAAAACATATAAATATCAAAAAACATCATAGTATAGGATGGTGAAAAAATGTCACAGTATATAAAAGCCTGAAACCAGGGTTTGAACCCTTGCCCTTCTCAGTATGAGGGAATAGTCCTAACCATTCTACCACCATACTGCTGCATTGCAAACGCCTTGTATAGAAAGGTATATAAAATATCAGTATACTACTCTGTGACATATCATAAAACATCATAGTATTGTCAGGCATTAAACGTCAAAGTATAGTAAGGCATATAAAAATGCCAAAAAACTTAATCGTGTACTGTAGCGTGAAACTATCAAAAAACATCACAGGATTATAAAGTATGAAACCAGGGTTTGAACCCTTGACCTTCTCAGTGTGAGGGAATAGTCCTAACCATCGCACCACGATGCTGCTGCATTACAAAGTCATTGTATAGCAAAATATATGAAATATCAGTATACTACTCCTTGAAATATCATAGAACATCATAGTATAATAAGGCATAAAAATGGCAAAAAACGTCATAGTATAGTATGGCATAAAATTTCAAAAAACGTCATAGTATAGTATGGCATAAAATTTCAAAAAACGTCATAGTATAATAAGGCATAAAAATGGAAAAAAACGTCATATTATAGTCAGGCACAAAACGTCACAGTATAGTAAGCCAAACAAATGCCAAAAAAAGTCATATTATAGTAGAGCATAAAATGTCAAAAAAAGTCATAGTATTGTATGGCATAAAATTTCAAAAAAACATCATAGTATAATAAGGCGTAAAAATGGCAAAAAACGTCATAGTATAGTATGGCATAAAATTTCAAAAAACGTCATAGTATAATAAGGCATAAAAATGGCAAAAAACGTCATAGTATAGTCAGGCACAAAACGTCACAGTATAGTAAGGCAAAAAAAATGCCAAAAAAAGTCATATTATAGTAGAGCATAAAAATGGCAAAAAACGTCATAGTATTGTATGGCATAAAATTTAAAAAAACGTCATAGTATAATAAGGCATAAAAATGGCAAAAAACGTCATAGTATAGTCAGGCACAAAACGTCACAGTATAGTAAGGCATAAAAATGCCAAAAAAATACATATTCTAGTAGAGCATAAATATGTCAAAAAACATCATAGTATAATAAGGCATAAAAATGACAAAAAACGTCATAGTATAGTATGGCATAAAATTTCAAAAAACATCATAGTATAATAAGGCATAAAAATGGCAAAAAACGTCATAGTATAGTCAGGCACAAAACGTCACAGTATAGTAAGGCAAAAAAATGCCAAAAAAAGTCATATATAGTAGAGCATAAAAATGTCAAAAAACGTCATAGTATTGTATGGCATAAAATTTCAAAAAATGTCATAGTATACTAAGGCATAAAAATGACAAAAAAACGTCATAGTATAGTCAGGCACAAAACGTCACAGTATAGTAAGGCATAAAAATGCCAAAAAAATACATATTATAGTAGGGCATAAAAATGGCAAAAAACGTCATAGTATTGTATGGTATAAAATTTCAAAAAAACATCATAGTATAATAAGGCATAAAAATGACAAAAAAACGTCATAGTATAGTCAGGCACAAAACGTCACAGTATAGTAAGGCATAAAAATGCCAAAAAAAGTCATATTATAGTAGAGCATAAAAATGGCAAAAAACGTCATAGTATAGTATGGCATATAATTTCAAAAAACGTCACAGTATAGTAAGGCATAAAAATGCCAAAAAAAGTCATATTCTAGTAGAGCATAAAAATGGCAAAAAACGTCATAGTATAGTCAGGCACAAAACGTCACAGTATAATAATGCATAAAAATGCCAAAAAAATACATATTATAGTAGAGCATAAAAATGGCAAAAAACGTCATAGTATAGTCAGGCTCAAAACGTCACAGTATAGTAAGGCATAAAAATGCCAAAAAAATACATATTATAGTAGAGCATAAAAATGGCAAAAAACGTCATAGTATAGTCAGGCACAAAACGTCACAGTATATTAAGGCAAAAAAATGCCAAAAAAAGTCATATTATAGTAGAGCATAAAAATGTCAAAAAACGTCATAGTATTGTATGGCATAAAATTTCAAAATAAAACATCATAGTATAATAAGGCATAAAAATGGCAAAAAACGTCATAGTATAGTATGGCATAAAATTTCAAAAAACGTCATAGTATAATTAGACATAAAAATGGCAAAAAACGTCATAGTATAGTCAGGCACAAAACGTCACAGTATAGTAAGGCAAAAAAAATGCCAAAAAAAGTCATATTATAGTAGAGCATAAAAATGTCAAAAAGCGTCATAGTATTGTATGGCATAAAATTTCAAAAAAACATCATAGTATAATAAGGCATAAAAATGACAAAAAAAACGTCATAGTATAGTATGGTATAAAATTTCAAAAAATAGTAAGGCATAAAAATGGCAAAAAAAGTCATATTCTAGTAGAGCATAAAAATGTCAAAAAACGTCATAGTATAGTCAGGCACAAAACGTCACAGTATAGTAAGGCATAAAAATGCCAAAAAAAGTCATATTATAGTAGAGCATAAAAATGGCAAAAAACGTCATAGTATAGTATGGCATAAAATTTCAAAAAACGTCATAGTATAATAAGGCATAAAAATGGCAAAAAACGTCATAGTATAGTCAGGCACAAAACGTCACAGTATAGTAAGGCAAAAAAATGCCAAAAAAGTCATATTATAGTAGAGCATAAAAATGTCAAAAAACGTCATAGTATTGTATGGCATAAAATTTCAAAAAAACATCATAGTATAATAAGGCATAAAAATGGCAAAAAACGTCATAGTATAGTCAGGCACAAAACGTCACAGTATAGTCAGGCACAAAACGTCACAGTATAGTCAGGCACAAAACGTCATAGTATAGTATGGCATAAAATTTCAAAAAAAGTCATATTATAGTAGAGCATAAAAATGGCAAAAAACGTCATAGTATAGTATGGCATAAAATTTCAAAAAACGTCACAGTATAGTAAGGCATAAAAATGCCAAAAAAAGTCATATTCTAGTAGAGCATAAAAATGGCAAAAAACGTCATAGTATAGTCAGGCATAAAAATGCCAAAAAAATACATATTATAGTAGAGCATAAAAATGGCAAAAAACGTCATAGTATAGTCAGGCACAAAACGTCACAGTATAGTAAGGCAAAAAAATGCCAAAAAAAGTCATATTATAGTAGAGCATGAAAATGGCAAAAAACGTCATAGTATAGTATGGCATAAAATTTCAAAAAAATTTCATAGTATACTAAGGCATAAAAATGACAAAAAAACGTCATAGTATAGTCAGGCACAAAACGTCACAGTATAGTAAGGCAAACAAATGCCAAAAAAAGTCATATTATAGTAGAGCATAAAAATGTCAAAAAACGTCATAGTATAGTATGGCATAAAATTTCAAAAAATGTCATAGTTTACTAAGGCATAAAAATGCCAAAAAAAGTTATATTATAGTAGAGCATAAAAATGTCAAAAAACGTCATAGTATTGTATGGCATAAAATTTCAAAATAAAACATCATAGTATAATAAGGCACAAAAATGGCAAAAAACGTCATAGTATAGTATGGCATAAAATTTCAAAAAAACGTCATAGTATAATAAGGCATAAAAATGGCAAAAAACGTCATAGTATAGTAAGGCATAAAATTTCAAAAAAAATCATAGTATAATAAGGCATAAAAATGACAAAAAAAACGTCATAGTATAGTATGGCATAAAATTTCAAAAAATAGTAAGGCATAAAAATGGCAAAAAAAAGTCATATTCTAGTAGAGCATAAAAATGGCAAAAAACGTCATAGTATAGTATGGCATAAAATTTCAAAAAACGTCATAGTATAATAAGGCATAAAAATGGCAAAAAACGTCATAGTATAGTCAGGCACAAAACGTCACAGTATAGTAAGGCAAAAAAATGCCAAAAAAAGTCATTTTATAGTAGAGCATAAAAATCTCAAAAAACGTCATAGTATTGTATGGCATAAAATTTCAAAAAAACATCATAGTATAATCAGGCATAAAAATGACAAAAAACGTCATAGTATAGTATGGCATAAAATTTCAAAAAACGTCATAGTATAATAAGGCATAAAAATGTTAAAAAACGTCATAGTATAGTCAGGCACAAAACGTCACAGTATAGTAAGGCATAAAAATGCCCAAAAAATACATATTCTAGTAGAGCATAAAAATGTCAAAAAACGTCATAGTATAGTATGGCATAAAATTTCAAAAAATGTCATAGTATACTAAGGCTAAAAATGACAAAAAAACGTCATAGTATAGTCAGGCACAAAACGTCACAGTATAGTAAGGCATAAAAATGCCAAAAAAATACATATTATAGTAGAGCATAAAAATGGCAAAAAACGTCATAGTATAGTCAGGCACAAAACGTCACAGTATAGTAAGGCATAAAAATGCCAAAAAAAGTCATATTATAGTAGAGCATAAAAATGACAAAAAACGTCATAGTATAGTATGGCATAAAATTTCAAAAAACGTCATAGTATAGTATGGCATACAATTTCAAAAAATGTCATAGTATACTAAGGCAAAAAAATGCCAAAAAAAGTCATATTATAGTAGAGCATAAAAATGGCAAAAAACGTCATAGTATAGTCAGGCATAAAATTTCAAAAAAACATCATAGTATAATAAGGCATAAAAATGGCAAAAAACGTCATAGTATAGTATGGCATAAAAATGGCAAAAAACGTCATAGTATAGTCAGGCACAAAACGTCACAGTATAGTAAGGCATAAAAATGCCAAAAAAAGTCATTTTATAGTAGAGCATAAAAATCTCAAAAAACGTCATAGTATTGTATGGCATAAAATTTCAAAAAAACATCATAGTATAATAAGGCATAAAAATGACAAAAAACGTCATAGTATAGTATGGCATAAAATTTCAAAAAACGTCATAGTATAATAAGGCATAAAAATGTTAAAAAACGTCATAGTATAGTCAGGCACAAAACGTCACAGTATAGTAAGGCATAAAAATGCCCAAAAAATACATATTCTAGTAGAGCATAAAAATGGCAAAAAACGTCATAGTATAGTATGGCATAAAATTTCAAAAAATGTCATAGTATACTAAGGCTAAAAATGCCAAAAAAAGTTATATTATAGTAGAGCATAAAAATGTCAAAAAACGTCATAGTATTGTATGGCATAAAATTTCAAAATAAAACATCATAGTATAATAAGGCATAAAAATGTCAAAAAACGTCATAGTATAGTATGGCATAAAATTTCAAAAAATGTCATAGTTTACTAAGGCATAAAAATGCCAAAAAAAGTTATATTATAGTAGAGCATAAAAATGTCAAAAAAGGTCATAGTATTGTATGGCATAAAATTTCAAAATAAAACATCATAGTATAATAAGGCACAAAAATGGCAAAAAACGTCATAGTATAGTCAGGCACAAAACGTCACAGTATAGTAAGGCAAACAAATGCCAAAAAAAGTCATATTATAGTAGAGCATAAAAATGGCAAAAAACGTCATAGTATTGTATGGCATAAAATTTCAAAAAAACATCATAGTATAATAAGGCATAAAAATGGCAAAAAACGTCATAGTATAGTATGGCATAAAATTTCAAAAAACGTCATAGTATAATAAGGCATAAAAATGGCAAAAAACGTCATAGTATAGTCAGGCACAAAACGTCACAGTATAGTAAGGCAAAAAAATGCCAAAAAAAGTCATATTATAGTAGAGCATAAAAATGTCAAAAAACGTCATAGTATTGTATGGCATAAAATTTCAAAAAATGTCATAGTATACTAAGGCAAAAAAATGACAAAAAACGTCATAGTATAGTCAGCACAAAACGTCACAGTATAGTAAGGCATAAAAATGCCAAAAAAATACATATTCTAGTAGAGCATAAAAATGTCAAAAAACGTCATAGTATAGTATGGCATAAAATTTCAAAAAATGTCATAGTATACTAAGGCTAAAAATGACAAAAAACGTCATAGTATAGTCAGGCACAAAACGTCACAGTATAGTAAGGCATAAAAATGCCAAAAAAAGTCATATTATAGTAGAGCATAAAAATGGCAAAAAACGTCATAGTATTGTATTGCATAAAATTTCAAAAAAACATCATAGTATAATAAGGCATAAAAATGGCAAAAAACGTCATAGTATAGTATGGCATAAAATTTCAAAAAACGTCATAGTATAATAAGGCATAAAAATGGCAAAAAACGTCATAGTATAATAAGGCATAAAAATGACAAAAAAAACGTCACAGTATAGTAGGCATAAAATTTCAAAAAACGTCATAGTATACTAAGGCTAAAAATGACAAAAAACGTCATAGTATAGTCAGGCACAAAACGTCACAGTATAGTAAGGCAAAAAAATGCCAAAAAAAGTCATATTATAGTAGAGCATAAAAATGGCAAAAAACGTCATAGTATAGTCAGGCACAAAACGTCACAGTATAGTCAGGCAAAAAAACGTCATAGTATAGTAAGGCAAAAAAATGCCAAAAAAAATCATAGTATAGTATGCATAAAATTTCAAAAAACGTCATAGTATAATAAGGCATAAAATTTCAAAAAACGTCATAGTATAGTCAGGCATAAAAATGCAAAAAAAGTCATAGTATAGTAAGGCATAAAAATGCCAAAAAAAGTCATAGTATAGTAGGCATAAAAATGTCAAAAAACGTCATAGTATAATAAGGCATAAAAATGGCAAAAAACGTCATAGTATAGTATGGCATAAAATTTCAAAAAACGTCATAGTATAGTAAGACATAAAAATGGCAAAAAACGTCATAGTATAGTCAGGCACAAAACGTCACAGTATAGTAAGGCAAAAAAATGCCAAAAAAAGTCATATTATAGTAGAGCATAAAAATCTCAAAAAACGTCATAGTATTGTATGGCATAAAATTTCAAAAAAACATCATAGTATAATAAGGCATAAAAATGACAAAAAACGTCATAGTATAGTATGGCATAAAATTTCAAAAAACGTCATAGTATAATTAGGCATAAAAATGGCAAAAAACGTCATAGTATAGTCAGGCACAAAACGTCACAGTATAGTAAGGCATAAAAATGCCAAAAAAATACATATTCTAGTAGAGCATAAAAATGTCAAAAAACGTCATAGTATAGTATGGCATAAAATTTCAAAAAATGTCATTGTATACTAAGGTTAAAAATGACAAAAAAACGTCATAGTATAGTCAGGCACAAAACGTCACAGTATAGTAAGGCATAAAAATGCCAAAAAAAGTCATATTATAGTAGAGCATAAAAATGGCAAAAAACGTCATAGTATAGTCAGGCACAAAACGTCACAGTATAGTAAGGCATAGAAATGCCAAAAAAATACATATTATAGTAGAGCATAAAAATGGCAAAAAACGTCTCATAGTATAGTCAGGCACAAAACGTCACAGTATAGTAAGGCAAAAAAATGCCAAAAAAAGTCATATTATAGTAGAGCATAAAAATGTCAAAAAACGTCATAGTATTGTATGGCATAAAATTTCAAAATAAAACATCATAGTATAATAAGCATAAAAATGGCAAAAAACGTCATAGTATAGTATGGCATAAAATTTCAAAAAACGTCATAGTATAATAAAACATAAAAAATGGCAAAAAACGTCATAGTATAGTCAGGCACAAAACGTCACAGTATAGTAAGGCAAACAAATGCCAAAAAAAGTCATATTATAGTAGAGCATAAAAATGTCAAAAAACGTCATAGTATAGTCAGGCATAAAATTTCAAAAAAACATCATAGTATAATAAGGCATAAAAATGACAAAAAAAACGTCATAGTATAGTCAGGCATAAAATTTCAAAAAATAGTAAGGCATAAAAATGCCAAAAAAAGTCATATTATAGTAGAGCATAAAAATGGCAAAAAACGTCATAGTATAGTATGGCATAAAATTTCAAAAAATGTCATAGTATACTAAGGCAAAAAAATGCCAAAATAAGTCATATTATAGTAGAGCATAAAAATGGCAAAAAACGTCATAGTATAGTATGGCATAAAATTTCAAAAAACGTAATAGTATAATAAGACATGAAAATGGCAAAAAACGTCATAGTATAGTCAGGCACAAAACGTCACAGTATAGTAAGGCAAAAAAATGCCAAAAAAAGTCATATTATAGTAGAGCATAAAAATGTCAAAAAACGTCATAGTATTGTATGGTATAAAATTTCAAAAAAACATCATAGTATAATAAGGCATAAAAATGGCAAATAAAGTCATAGTATAGTATGGCATAAAATTTCAAAAAATGTCATAGTATACTAAGGCATAAAAATGACAAAAAAACGTCATATTATAGTCAGGCACAAAACGTCACAGTATAGTAAGGCATAAAAATGCCCAAAAAAAGTCATATTCTAGTAGAGCATAAAAATGGCAAAAAACGTCATAGTATAGTCAGGCATAAAAATGCCAAAAAAATACATATTATAGTAGGGCATAAAAATGGAAAAAAA